>NW_026562431.1:1262500-1420000 GCF_027474105.1 Poeciliopsis prolifica
AACTTATTCCTTATCATGTTTGCTGCAAAAATCTGGCTTGTGGTTGTCAAAAGGCAAATGTTAATAAACGTGAAATATAAGGTTAAGTCCTCGCACATATATCCAGCTGCAGCTCTCAAAATCACTTATGTATCACACTCGCTGAGTTTCCCTTACAAAATGTGCACAAACCTTTGTCAATATTCCTCTAAATGTTGAAAAAACACAATTTTGCATGTGCGGTGTTTCAATTTAGTAAGAAGTGCAATTAAAATCAGATGAATAAGTTTATTCCTGCAATAATTCATTAAAATATGTGCCGCCTCATCATCATCCAAACTCTTCTTTGTGATTTGCACCAGTGGCAACATCCAGTTATTGATAATGTGACTCGGGTGGTGCGACAAAACTGTTTTCATTTCCTTTTTGAAAACCAAACCAGGGTGATGTTATAAAAACCACCTCATTCAAGAGCCAAAACGTTTTACCTGAACATCCAGTTAAGATTGTCAAAGTCATGCTAGCGCAACTGACCTACTTCCCACTTTTTCCAATGTTTTGTTTAATTAATGCTTTTTCATGAACTGTGAAATGTAATATCTTTGGACTTGTCAGTTTGTTGTTGTGGTGTTGACAATAGCAAAATACTGACAATTTTCCTAACCACAGGTATTCCTGGCTCAATGCATAGCAACAGTGCAGGCATGGAGCAACACGATAATTTACATGTTGTCCAATCCAGCAACACCAACGGTCAAACCCAAGAACACAGAGGAGCGAGGATTCGACCTAGCAACCCTTCGGTTACAGGAAGACTGCTGCTCCTGACACACAGAACCAGGGACTCTGGATCCAACCCATCACTTCAGGTATAAAGTATTTTGAACAGTTTGCTTTTCACTTCTTTCACCTCCTCCTCCAGCAATGCTCCACTAACTGGAGCTGCTGCTTTATTTGGGAGGATTTCTAAAGTTTATATTGAGACGATTTACTGTAACAAGATTAACAGAAGTGACCCACTTCCCTTGTTGGTTTTGAAAGCTTTTTTCTTCTTCGGTCTCACCAGCTTTACATATTTGATTTCAACACTGTACTCCACAAAGTTTTTGACATTTTTTATTCAGCTTTTCTCATGATATGATTACAGACAACGGATTCATTCTTTAACTATATCTTCTAGGAAACTTGATTGCACAATCTCCGCAATATTTTCATGTTTATTATACAAACAGTGATCTGAGTAATGTTATTAGTCTTTTGTGTTGTCCTGCCACATATTGCCATTTTATAGCAGGATCAAACAACAAAGTTTGTTAAGTTGATGACAATGTCATATATTTCAGATTGAGGCCTTAAATTTGGGCATTTGTCACTTTAAAAACTTGTGTTCTTTCTGAAACTCTGCCCCCAGGAAGGATTAGCTGCGATTAGGGGGACTCAGGTGTTTTGCACAACTGAATGGTTACTGGATGCCAAATGCACCTATGAAAATCCAAACAACAATCCAAGACATGCGCAGTGGTTTTCTTTGAGCGGCAGAAATGTCTGTCTAATTGTCAGTAATAGAATTGTGCTGCATAAATCATAAGAAATCCGATGGCGACAGCTAATTCAGCAGCGCTTTGCTTTCACAGATGGTGGGGACTGTGTCCAACTTTGTCACTTAGAAAAGAAAGCAAAGAAAGCACAACATTATGTACATGATCTAAATGATGTAAAATCAGTTCATGCATTCAGTGTTTTGAAGCATTTTGTTGGTGACGTCAGACAGGAGGAGCATGCGGTCATAGAATGGCAGCCAGTGCAGTCAGAGAGGTTGATCAATCCCAGGTGAGGCTCAGTTCACTGCAGCATCACCAGCTTCACTTCAGAGCATTTGAATGGGAAAATGGGAAAATTCAGCGATTTTGAAGAAAAAATAATCACAATTGGTTGAGCTAAATTAAAAATAGATATTTTATAGTACAAACCACAGAGTGAAAATAGCAATACAAATGATTTTATCATTATACATTATTTTTCCATGATGCCTCCCCTGACTGCATGCCACTGCTTCATGCAGTGGGAGCGAGAGCTGGGCGTTGAGAACAGTCATGGTGAGCGCTTTGTGCTTCCTTACTTCTTGCTTGTTGCTCTTACGAACACTGACACTGGTCAGTGTTCATAGTTGAACATTGTTTACTGTCAGGGAACAAAGAGTTTGTTCTGCTTTCAATATCGGTTAAATTTATTTCAGCTCTAAGTATTTAATATCTAGGTGTTTTTATGGGAATGTGAATCTTTCAGATCAATCTGATGAGCAATTTTGATCATATTTTACATTTTATTGTGTCATGTAGCGCGGGGTGATGCTCTTGATTTGGTCTAGGACCCTAAAAGTCTTGGTCTTGTCTCGGTCTCAATACTATCTGGTCTTGGTCTCGGGTCAGGTGGTCTTGACTAGAAAACTGAGAAAGAGTCAAACCAACACTTCAGGCATGTTTTTGATGATGAATTAACGTTATAACATCATGTGAAGTTCTCAGACATTGAATTTTATTGACACAGCCCCTTTAAAATACTATCATGCAAGCTGTGGAAAAGTGGTGTTGGTTGAGTGCAGCTTGTGTGCACAAAAACATCTAAAGTCCTTAAAACAAAACGGTCCCATCAAATAAATGTTACACATTTGATCAAGGAAGTGGAGATGCATGGTGTTGCTCCAGAGGCAGTGGAATAAATCTGTAAAATGGCTGCTATTATTACCTCTTATCTCCTTTTTTCTGATATGAAATGAAAACTCACTTTTCTTCGATTTCCTTCACAAAGGGCCACGACGGTATTTCTGACAGGTTATTGGATCATTACACTTCAGCTGCACCGCTGCTTGACAGTATTTATTACTCAGGCCATTTCCTCCACGAGCGTTTTATCTCAAACACGGCGCGACGCCTTTCCCCACGTCTCCTACTTTTCTGTATCGCTGTCGATCCCGGTTGTTTCCGAGAGTGCGGTGAAGTGGGTTCAACGCCTTTTGATCCAGAGCAGTCTGATGGAGCAGAAAAATGAGGCTGTGAAAGAGAGGATGACAGGGGAGTGTGAAGCAGATGATTGCATAATGTGTGAGGGAGCGTCGGCACTGCAAAAGCAGAAAATGCTACCAAAGTATTTTTGGTCTAGTTTCCAGTGCAAATGTCTTGAAATGAGACAAAATATTGCAAGTGACTTTTCAGCAAGTTATAGGAGCTTGTTTTAATGTAATAATTCCTTAATATTGATTTAAAGGCTACTAGTTTTAAAATAAAGCTATTTTCCCCTATTTGAGTGAAAACAAAACTGATATTCAAGAATTATTTACTTAAAACAAACTCCTATATCTTAGAGAAAATGTACTTTTAAGTTAGATTTGTATTATTTCAAGTGTACTGATATATTTGCACTAGAAACTACACCAAAAATACTTTGGGTTTTTTTTTTGGCAGTGCAGTGCTTATCTAAGATTTGCATGTGTGACCCAAACCGGCAGCTTTTCTACCCCTGCATCAAATAACTTTTGCCCAATAAAACCAAGCAGCCTTATTCTTCACGAACCACATCAAACCTAGATGAATTATAGATTAAACATATTTATTATGTTTTCCCCTGTTTTCCCTCTGACTCTGCCTTTACTGCACTCAGTTTGGATAGAAATGTTGTGTTGTGTCTTTCCCTTTCAGCTGCAATTTATGCTCCCTACAGGCTGTCTATCATTCACCCGCTGAGACACAAACCTAAAAACCACGGCAGTGGAGAAACACAGCCAGATCAGAGTTTGACTAGGATCCCCCGGAGGCTGGGGTGGGGGTGGGCACATAAGGAGCAGAGCACTGAGAGACTGAGAGAAGGGAAGCAGAGAGCTTTCCACCTACTAAACTATACTTAGTATTTTCCTGACAGCAGAGAACGGGGTGGAACGTAGCAGGAGCACATCAAATTTACTGCACAGGAATAGAAAACAAACAGACCCAACTGGAGATGCGCAGATCAGATATTGGTATCGTCCCAACATTGAAACCCCCCCCCCCGTCTAGATCATGTATTGGTGACAATATACCTGATCTATAAGACTTTAATCTAATTCCATGCTTTGTGCTATGAGTGACATCATGCTTTATTATTTATTTTACATCATATTTAGAATTTCTACTTGCTCTTTCTGAACAAATTGAAAGAAGATTTGTTAGTTTATTTTTACATGTTTTGACCAAGATAGCCAATCATTTGTTTTGTCAGTTTCAGTTTTTATATTATTTCTCTTAGTCTTTATATTTCTAATTCCACTGACTGAACAAATTAATTATTTTAGTATGCGGTCGTGGTGCAGAGTTATCAAATCAATTTGTAATTTGTACATTTATGTGTGTGTTTAAAAAAAGAAATGTGTGAATTCAATTCAGTTGTTTTTATGGATCAGATTGCTTGTTCTCACAAAGCTCCGCCCATTTCCACAAAATGTCCGGCTTAGTGTCCGCCTCACACAGTGCCCCTCCTCCACTCGGTTCCTGAAGACTATCGGCAGCAGCAATCAGCAAACGCATGGTGGAATTGCGCATCTGTTGAGCTCATCCTACGAACTACTTCTCAGTCCAACAATCCTAGGAACGGTCGTAAACGAGAAGAAGCATTGTTGTCATGATTTCTCCACTCCTTAAAGAGACAGAGGCCCATGTCCAGGCAACAAATTGTCAAGTCAAATTTCTTTTATGTTTGAAATAACATTTTTTGTAACAACTAAGGGCAACATAATTACTTGATTGTGCTATAAAGTGGCACTTTGTGCCTGGATACTACATTACACCTCTACTTGAGGCTTTTAAACACAACAGTATATTTCCTGAATCTATACGTCTTGAATTATTACTGGCATTTAAGCCGTGTGCGTCTGACTGTAATCACTGATAGGCTTTAAAAGACATCCGGCCATTCAGCATGTTTGAACCTTATCAGCCAATTAGCCGTAGTCAAATACAGCAGCAGAAGCATTAGGCGGCGCTGGGAGCTGGTTCAGGGACACTCAGCTGTGACAGATTCGTCCAGCACGCCACGGTGTTTTCTTGCTGTAATTCTGTGATGAAAAACACAATTAGGAAAATCACTCGCAGCGCACCACAGAGAGGAACTCAGGGAAGGCGAAAGAAAAGGGGAGAGGCGGAAAATAAAGCAGACAAATGGAGAGTTTGTGCGTGTCAGTGAGTGTTTCGGAGGAGAAACCGAAATGATCAGTGAGGCTGCACTAAAAGACCATCTGAAATTGATTTCCAAGAATTGTGGGCACAATGGTCAGTATTGACTCATAGCTGTGGAGTAATGTGTTGTTTCTTCATGTGTGTGTGTGTGTGTGTGTGTGTGTGTGACTGTGTTTATCCATTAATTATAAGAGCCATCAGCTTCCATTTTCAGCCAAGTCATCAGATGTAATTAGGAGCAAAAATCCCTTATCATAAAATATTAAGGCTTTGCTTTTGCCTGGATGTCAGTCACTGTAATGTCAATCCAATTTCTGTAACCGGAGGCCCTGAGCATGACTGCAGCGCTCAGCAGGTAGTGAGACTAACATGCTGAAGCCACAGTCTTATCAGCGGCTGTTTGACCCGCAGCGGCTGTTTGACATGTTTTGTCTTCCAAATACTTCTCAAAGTTCATCTGACAGTCATTCCAGTAAATGCAAAACAGAAGAAGATTCTATTAATGTATCGCACAAGTCGCATGATCAACAATTGGATGTTACCACTGGTGGAAGTGATGAAGAAGACAGGCAGTGGTAGAAGGATAGTTTTTTTTTTTTTTCTGGCTTCACTAGAGTTCTCACAGCGTCACACAGTTCAGTTGAATCCGTAACTCTTCTGTAAAATGTCCAACTCCAGTTTTCCCAAAACTGGAGTTGGACAAACTCCGCCTACATATCTACATATGTAGCCGCTCCCAAGTAGGCGGGGTTTGTCGTTCTGAATAAGACTCTGATGTCTCCTCTGATTGGCTGACAGATGATGAGCGCCAGAGCCATGGCTGAGTCATGTCACTGTTTGTCACTGCCATAATTTTTAGTAACTGCCATTGTGTACAATGGCAGTTACTAAAAATACTAAAAATACTAAAAATCAGACATTCTGAAAATAATGTTGCATAATGGAAGCACGCCAAATTTTTACTACATCAAAATTGGTTTATCTTGCAAAACTGTAATGCAAACACTTTTTTCACATCACAACACGAGTCACGTGATCAACAACCGTATATTACTGCTGGCGCAAATCACAAAGAAGAAGACAGGAAGTAGTTGGAGGATGATTGGGCTGCATGTTTTTTAACGACTTTGCGTGAACAGGCTTATTCAGGCTTATTTAATGGAAACACCACAATTATTAAGACATTGTTTTTGGTGCCGTTTTTTTTTTTTTTTTACATTAACAGAAGAGCAACAAAGATTTGGCAACATATGCAATGGAAATTCAGCTACTACAAATATGTAGTAAGAGGATGCAGAAGCATTATTTTGCTGCAGTATCATGTCTTCTTCAACACATTTGTCATGGAAAGGCAAGTAATGCCATCCACAATGCCTTCCATTCAATCTGCAAGTGTGTTGTTTTTTTTCTAGAAATAATTTGATAATTATGTAGATATCAGTCACAATAATCTGTTTTACAGAACCCCTTAACAGTTTCACGTAGCCTGTTTGTGCGTTTCAGCTCCTGTGTGTCGCTCTGTTGTTCTCAGGATTGATTTTAGACTCTAAAATAAGATCATTAAGTTGGATTTAAAACACCCAAAATTATTCAACCACCACATTAATGAGCTTCAGAGGCAAATTTCAGACTGATTCAAGTGCTTGAAGCAATTAAACCAATAACTATTTTAATCGTATAAAACACCGGTATTATAATTATTTGTATCTAAATTCAACACCTCCTGCAGTCTCAGTGTTGTTCGTTCCTCTGAATGAAATTCTGACACATCATGCGGGAACAAACATCCAAAGGTTCACAATAGTGAAGTCGAGAGAAATTGTTATTCTTTAGAAATAAAGTATGAAATATGTGTTCATACAGAACAGTGACTGAGTCAAGTCCATAAAACTACACCTGTAGTTTTATGGACTACAGACGTAGTTTTACGGACTACTTAACTTTATTTACAAGTTATGTAAATAAAGAGGCATTATTTATATGTTATGATCTTAATTATTTGACAAAAAATCACTTTTTGCTTTCCTAAGTGAGAATAACACACAATATGTCACGAAACAAGTTTTTTATATGTATATATATTTCCACAATTTCTCAAAAACGATTTAGTTTTGATTTGTTCACTGGTCTGCTAATAATACTTGATTTGAATATTTTTATCTCTGGGAAGAATTTTGGATTAAATTGGTTAATTAACAACTGCAGGAGTGATTATAATTAATCTCGACATTTCAGTCTAATTATAATGTGACTCCATGTACATAATGTACACAGATATGTTGACTTCTTCTAAAGGAGGCTGGCTGTCATTACCAACTCAGAAACACGTTACGCCTTCGAGTGATGAAATATTTCAACTTCTTTTTGCCTGATCCTTTCCGCAGTTCTTTGAGGGTAAAACAGACAGTCTGGAGCTTGAGTAGCAGAGAAAGCACACAATGGTTCAATAACAGAATTGATTTGAGAATGCGGCTCAGCCACATGCTATGAAAAAGGCACGTTGAATTATCCATCTGGAATTCTGAACCCACTGATAGTTGATGTGCTGGAAATGTTTGCTTTTGTGTGTTGCCAAATACTGATCTCTCCTGGTGAGTGACGCTCCCAAAGGGAGAACACTAATGTGTAAGGAAAGACATAAAAAGAAAGGCGGACAAATTATTTCATCTGGGAGTTCTGGTGTTCTTTTTCATTCCCAAATATTTACATAACCAACTGGCAAATATCTATTTTCTACACGGTTGCTGCATCACATCTATATTCAGCAATGAATGAGAGACAAGTTGCATCCCAGAGATCTCCATGTGTCACACATATTGGCAATTAAAGGGCCGTACTATGTGTTTTCCAGCCACATAGTGACATTTTCTTGCACAATCAAATGGTTATGTTTCCTTCATTTATAAAAATGATCACATTTCGCTTGAACAATTTTTTCTTCGTTATTCAACGCCTTGAAATTGGGCCTCTGTTTCTTTAAGAAGCTCTTACTCATTCTGAAGCTCCACCTTCAGGAAGTCATCACAACATGGCTCTTCTATTAACTGTTTAACAATGTTTTTACCAGCTTTCTATTAAGTAGTTTAGTTTGTGAGCTCCATCAGGTGTTTGCTAATTGCCACTGGCTAGTCTGAAGGAGCTGAGTGTGGGAGCTGTGGGGGAGGGCTACTCTGTGAAGGGGAAGCTTGGGAACTGTAGCTCAGGGGAGGAGTTTCATCCTCAAAGGCGGAGATAGGTCCATCCAAATGTTTTACACAGCTGAGGGAGATTAAAGGGTTTCTTAAACATGCCTGAAAGAATCAAAGCAACACTACAGGTTCATATTTGAAGAAGGAATAGCATTTTAATATGATATTGATCTCAAAAAAGTTGATTTTACAAAATCCTGCAATTAACATAACACACATTTTATTGGGTTGTGGGATGAAACCAGAAACCTATGGAGAATTTACCTGCTTCTTATTTAATCAAGAAAATAAGGAGATATTAGAAATAGTACTAAAAAACAAACAAGTAAAAATGAGACAAATTGGGCAGTGCTATTTTTCCCCTTTTTTACACAACTAAAATGGAGACAGAAAATATGTAGAATCAGGGATGCAAGGATTTATCAAAAACATAAAGTTAACTTGCAGAAACCATGAATGAAATCATCTAAAAACAAAAGCGACAACCGAGGAACTAAAGTCCTGAAAAGTAGCAATGAGTGACATGGAGACCAGGAGATCAAGAACCAAACACAAACAGACATCATTTATAAGCAGAAGAACTCAGCGCTATTTACAGCTGTGTATCTTCTTGTGCAAATGAAAGCTAAAAAGCCAGTCGTGGGTTTATCAGAATCCTCCAAATGTCGTGTCAAAAACACGAAGCCACGGTTCCTAACATTCCATTAACATGGCTGGAAGTCGATGAGGTTTGAAATTCGGCCTTGACAAATGTTTTTACACAGACCTTGAACTTATTTTTGAAGCAAGGTGTGGTAAGACAGAGAAGCTTAGAGCTGTGTCAGTGGATGTTCAAAGAAAGGTCACATTATGGCTGGGAGGAGAAAAAAGATCCTGACCTTTGCATTGGTGTCTGGGTATGACTGTCGTCTGCTGAGGGAGAGACGAATTAAAAAGCGGCAGAATCCTACAGATACATTTATGACACGTGTGAAAATCGTGAAAGTATTTCAGCTTCAGTCAAATTGATATGTGTTCCACAATTATAGAAACCAGGCAAGTTAGGACCGAAACAGCAGCCCAGATTGATACAAAAGGTGAGAAAAATATCAGTCTCACACCTTGTTGCAAACTCTAAACACATTTGTGTTTGCTTTAGAGACAGAGAATATCACAGCATTGCTTTCCTGACTTTTCAAGCCACTGGCTTTTCTTGCCATTACCGAGCCGAGAGGGTGCTGAGCGAGACGGGACTGAGAGTTCAGACAGACGAACCTATTTTAAACCTTTTCACACATCTTTACCGGGGCGCATCGTGAGCCAACAATTAGGAGAGGAAGTCAAACGGCTAATTCGGGAAACACCACACAACACGCATCAGCTGTAATTGTAGCAGATCGGAGGGGTTTGCAGATGAGTGAGGAGGTCAGCCTCTCTACTGAGGCCGCGCTTCTCAAAACGGGATCGGTGGGAAGTTTCCTATGAGTAGAGAGCCACCAGCTGCATTTTTCTTCAGAATTGAACAAATTGAAAGTACGACAATACATATGCTTTATGGAAACACACCAATTTCAAAGAAATTCACATTTTTGATAAAGATTTTGCACTGAGATGAGATGAAAACTACAACAAAAACACTTTTTTCACGTCACATGAGTCACAGAGTCACAGAGTCAACACCTGGATGTTACTACTGGCAAAAACAACAAAGAAGACGACAGGAAGTGGTAGAAGGACAGCAGGTTCCACCAGAGCTCTCAGTCAATCCGTCATGTTGAATCCATAACTTCCAGGACATCTTTCAGAAAATGACCAACGACAATTTCCCCGAAACAGTGCATACGCAGCCGCTTTCAAATAGTCGGGGCTTCGTCTGAAGAAGACCCTGACGGCTCCTCTGATTGGCTCATAAATGATGAGCACTAGCATGAATTATGAATTTATCTTCTAACTGTTTACTGCAATTGTTTTTTTTTATGACTTACTGTGCGGACAAGCTTTTTTTTTACGACTTACAAGCTTACTATCATGTGATTTTAATTAGATTTCTTATTTAATGGATACACTAACACAATTTTTTTTTACATTAACAGAAGAGTGACCTGTAGATATTTGTAATGGAAATGCAGCTACTGGTATATTGAAATGTGTAATAAAGTGATGGAGAACCATCATTTTGTTGTGGCATCATATCTTCTTAAATCATTCCAATAAAAGGCACATCATGTAATTCACCTTTAAACAGGTAAATGAACAACCCACCAGGCTAACACTAATATTTGTTCTCAGGCTGGCATAAAATATAAAAATAGCATTTCTCTCCCACAACTTAGGTGACAAAAGATTGCCTGAGGGGAGAAAATGAATCATCGGACTGTAATTTATTAGGTCATTTTGTGGAAAGGGGAAGTGTGGCACATTGTAACAACAGGTAACTGGCACCTTTTCCTCACACACAAGCAGCAGGGTTTTGAAAAATAAATGGTTGTTAATCAAGTCCTTAAATAATAATATTTAAGATATAATAACGGCAACAAGCGCCGCGATTAGGTCATACCAGGTGAATCTATTGATAGCAACACCTTGTTTTTTTTGTTACTTGGCGCTTAAAAGAAGAAAAGGAAGAAAAAAAAGTCTCTGAAAGGTGTTTCAGAAACAGAACAATAAACAACTTGAATGTCGGCGGGTGAAACTGAGTGGAGGATTACACACACTCTTTTGCTCACATCTACAATTTATTTATGTTTATGAGGGAAAAATACTGGCTGAATGTTCAGACTGTGTTTCTAAGGCATTTTAACAACAAAGTAGGACAGAGTCCTTTATGGAGCGTCTCATTCACCCACGCCCTCCCACACAGATCTGTCACACCAAGCATCGGCCGCGGTGCTTGGAACAATTTAGGGGCTCGCTGGTTCCTTCGAGGACACTGACATGCAGGCGGAAGAATCCTGGCATTAAACCGCCGACCGTGTGATTAATCCACGAGGTAATATGCATGGAGCCCACAGCCAGAGGATGCTACGGCGCCTGCTAACAGGTTGGTATTAGCGGCAGCAGAGCAGACGAGGTGAGGAAAATGAGAGAGGGAAGGAGACAGACATGCTCCTCTCTGTACTATACCGCTTCTAGAGCGTCCACTATGAAGAGCTATCAGGCAATAATTACAGACGGATTGAGTCCCAGCTCTGCCAGATGATACCTTTCTCAATATGTGAGGTGAATACAAGTTGATCCCTGTTCCTTTTAACCTTCGCAATGGTGCATCGAATTGGAATCATCTTTAGTCCCTTTTGAAAAAACACTTCAATCCGGCGCTGTAGACACCTTCTGAGCTCTCTGTGTGTTCTCTTAAGTGACTCACTCACCAACCCAGGCACTGAGGCCGCCATAACGACTTATGACTGGGTCAGCCGGGTTTGTGGCTCACCAATGTTGTGATGTATGGCGTGTGTGTGTGTGTGTGACCAGTTGAATGGCGGACTGAAGACAAAAACACACTAAAAGGAGAGGTCAGTTGGCACATCTCATATCTTCTGATTGATATACATTTGACAGGTTGGGTGCAGAGCAACAAAAGTGCATGAACTGAACTTCAGCCATGGATAAGTACTGCCCCTTCAGTGAAAATTAAAAAATAACTGAAGACCCTGAGGTCTTCAGTTATTGTTGGCTGTCCAACACAAGTCATTTTGCTTATTCCTCTGCATTTACACCTTTCAAGCACTTGGTTGGCATTTTTCTTTTACTTTAAAGGTCCGTTCCCTGTTTAATCTGTTTAACCTGAGCTCTGGTTCCTCTCCAAACGTCGGTCTCAGTTCAGTTGTAGTGATCTCTGGTTTGGTTTGAATCTACATGTGAAAGCCAAGCTGACCAGAGACTGCTTCAAAAGCAAAAAGTGGACTACGGAGCAAGGAATTCTGGATGAATATAACCCAAACAAATGTGAGTGTAGTGCTAGTGGAAGAAATAGCTTATGGTGATTTACCAAATACAAAAGAGAAATCCTACAAATGCTAAAATCTAATGCTACTCCATTTTGGATTACATTTTGCAATTTTGATCCCCAATCAAACACAACAGAACTCTTCATTCCATAGATTTCATAGCCTCTAAAACAAAGATCTTGGTTCATGTGAACATGATGGCATCATATTGTTGGTGCAAAGTTGTTGGCTGGACGTCTCCTTGAGTCCAGCACAACTCAAGAGCCTCTATTAGACTTGGACCTGGTGACTGCAGAGGCCAGTGGAGTACAGAGAGCTCTTCATCATGTTCAAGGAACCAGTTCGAGACACCAACACACCCTCACCCTCAGTCCGAACTGTTAATACATCGTGTCAAATTCTACTCTACGACATGAATTACCTTTGACCTGTTAGCACACTAAATTCTGTCCAACCTTCTACAATGTAGTCACTGATTCATGTCACAGAAACTGGAAGTAGTGCCCAAGTTTCATCATTACATTGGCTTTGATCATCAATGCTACAGCCACACCAGCAACCAAATCCCCACAGCACAGCGGTGGACAGATCTTAGGTTTTTCTGGTTTGAAAATCTCAGTTTGACTTGTCCGCACACTTTCATCTTATCTGATTATAGAATTTTTCTACAACTTTTTCTACAAAATGCATTGGTTCTGTCAATGCAGCTGCAAAGACCTTGAACCAAGTTCTTCCTTATTGGCCGATAGCCATCTGAGACCATGGTTATGTAAAACCCACTTCACTGGAGACGGTGGCTGTGCTTCAATTACAAATGTGTTCAAATCTTTGACGCAGCAGAAGACATAAACATAAAGGAAGAAAAATTTGCTCAAATCTTTAAGCCAGAGACTCAAAAAGAGACGCTTAGATTTGACCCGAAAACCTGAAGTTGAGTCAGAACCCAGATTAATCTGTTCATGGAACTTCACTATTTTTGCTTCATCTATTCATCTATTTTCTATTAAATGTGAAAAATCCTTTTCTGAACTCCAGGTAAGTTTGGCATTTCTTTCCAGCCTTGCCTCAAGAATGTAAAATAAAACATCAAAATGTCCAAATTTCAATCCATTGACTGCAGCACGCCGTGGGCCAATTTCAGTAAAATGGTTGTTCAGTGTAAAAGGTTCAATGAGACTCAAAGAATACAACTGGGATGCAGGTTATGCTATGTTAACAGGCAAAGTTACAAAAACAAATACAAATTTAAATACAGATGCATTTTGCTTCAATTGAGATCATTTATTAAAATAACCTAAGAAATACAATTGTCACTATGAAATTACACTGCACAGCATTGAGTCTTGAGAAAAAAAAAAACAGCCTCCTTTGTATATTAGCAAATGACTAAATTAATTATCCCACTTCAATAACAATATTTTTTCTAATTTCTTTTCTATACACACAAGAAATAAGGATGACTTTATGGTTTTTTCAAATCACCAAAGTGCAAAATAAGGATATGAGAAAAGACCAAGACAACAGCACATCCAGGGTTTCAGAAGCATTTCCAGGTTTATTTACAGGGATCACTGACCCATTTTTAAACTTTTGCAGCTCTCTAAAGCTGCTGCGGAAGCATTCAGCTGCCCCACCGATGGCACAAAGAAAGTTTTGTACTCAGACAAGGACGTGGGGCAAAAGAGCAGCTTCTAATTTAACCTACACCGACAAATTTTATTGATGTTTTTTCAAAAAAATATTCAGTTCTTAGAAAAAGGAGACAACAAAAAGTCCAAGTGACACGTATAGATGAAGGGTGAATTTAGAGAACCTACCTGAATGTCCAGCATACGGAGAACATTTGTGACGTCATAGAAATGGAGCAGAAATGCTGTTCTAGCTCCATCATGCTCTCTGCTAAACTGATCGAGTTCTATCTATTACAAATGTCCACAAAAAGACAATTTTGCAATTGTTGTTTCCACGAAACGAGAAAAGAAATTAAAATCACATGTAAATAAGTTTGTTCAGAAGTCTTTGAAAATAATGAACGTGATCAGTTATCTGAGATAAATGTATAATCATCTATCAGCCAATCAGAGGAGACGTGACATCTTATTCAACATGTTCAAATGACACACAAGTTTTTATGAACTGTGTGATGCTGTGAGAGTCAGAGGACAACAAAAACAAGCCATCATCCTCCTCCCACCTCCTGTCGTCTTCTTCATCCTTTCCGCCAGTAGTAACATCCGACTGTGGATCATGTGACTCATGTTGCGTAAAAAAATAGTTTTCATTGCACTTTTGGGAAATTTGAGGTTTGTGTTGCTCTGACCTCTTGTTGTGCGGCCACTTCTGGGGAAACCAACGGGATTCCTGTTACCGTTTACAATTACATGCCTACATGCACAGGCGCCGAGGTGAAAACAAACGGATAACAACGAGATGATTGCGTTCATGGTTACTGAATTTGGCCTCGCAGGTTTATTGATAAATTATCTCCGTGATTCTGCGTCAAACTAGCAGTGCACAAATCCCATTTATTTCACTTCTTTTTTTTTTTCCAGCAAGACATTATAATTTCAAGGCCTTTTAAACGGGACTACCTGTGCTCAGCAATATTTTTGAATCCACAAGTAAATATTGACCAACAAAACGCAGCATAGAGATGATATGCTGTTAGATGTCCATGTGATGAAGCACCCAGCAGGACATTATGGAAATCTCCCTACTCATCATTCTCTGGAGATCCATCATGGCGCTGTCTGGTGGAGGCCAGGCTGCAGTGAAACCGTTATTCCATAGTCTGTCCGTGAAAAGCATTTTATGCTCAGCGTCCCTTTCATAACTCAGCAGGAGTTATTTATTCATCTATGGGTTTTTTTATTATTACTTTTCATGTCGGTTATTTACCGACTCTGCCAGTAATTGCTAAGATGAGATGGCTCAATAAAAGCCTGCTGGGTCGTCAGCCACGCTTATTCAACACCCATGTGGGGGTTGAAATACTTACCAGCCGCTGAGCGTCTCTCTTCTCCCATTCACTTCTGCTTTTTTTTCTTCCTCCCATTGTGGATTTGAACTAATCTGAGGCTCTTCACAGGTAAACATGGCGGTCGAATCAGCAGCTCATCTAAAGGCTGATGGGTGACAGCGGCATGCAGGCTGTCACCTGCACGGTGTGTAGAACTACTCAATAGTAAAACGACACCCAGTTGTTTGGATATGAAATATCAAAGCTTTCATTTTTAAGAATCTAAATAAACACGAAGACTTTCAACGCTTCCATCCATCCTCTGCCAATTATTCTGAGGTTGAGACTCCAGTTACCTCCTCCAAGTGAGAATATGAGATAAAGTTTAGTGAAGAAAAATAAGACACCCTGTCAGACAGGGTGTTTAATACACAAGCTAAGTATTTATCTCAGAAACTAAATCCTTAGCTCTAAACTAAATATTTATTTTCCAAACTAAATATTTATTTTAAACAACATATATTTTCATCCTGAATATTTAGGTGGCAGGTTAGCCAGCTATTTAGTTTATTTGGGTTTCTACCTAAATTTTGTCTGTTTGTGTGACCTTTGTTACTAAGGATTTATTTATTTTCCATCTTTCTCTATTGCTGTTTGGATCACAGGTCCATGGTGTCGTTCATCCTCCTCTCCTTTCACATCGACTGCTAATAAAACTGGACAAATAAAACTGATGTACCAAAGACTTTTCAGAGATTGTACATTAGCATCCACCGGAGTTTTCCAACAACGCCTGGGAACGATTCAGAACCTCAACAAGCTAATCAAGAACAGAAACTTTAGTAAAAGTTATCAGCCTGTTTAAACCTGCACAGCAGGACACACAGAAAACAAGGCCAGTCCTGGTTATGAAAATATACATTTTGAGTAAAGAAGCGTGTGGTGAGATGCCACCAGAGACAGACAGTTTACGTTTCAGCTGTGAGCTCCATGGTAATGTAGTTCACTGCATGGAATGGTTCTAATTAGGAGCATCACAGCCACTGCTTATCTCTGGCCACCAATATGGGAACATTTGTGCTTGAGATGTGATTGTGACATGAACTCAAAAATTTCCAGCGCGTTGTCTAGCTAAGGTATATTTGCCGTCCTGAAGCACACACAGCAATATGGCAGAAACGGCGAGGGAAATCAAGAGCAGCTTTAAACTAAAATGGAAATAAAGGAGGGGAGACAGGATTTTATATGCCGGAGACAACAGACTTATAGGAAGCCATTTAACTGTAGATTAAAAGCAGTGTTTGGCTGTTCATCCAACCCTGGAGATCCGTTCACAATGAAGCAAACCGTTAAGACTTCTGTCATGCAGAGAGATTAAAATGTCTTCAGAAGCGACTCTGAAATAAAACAAATATTCTTCATTTGTTCAGATTGTAAGGATAAAATCAGCCTTAGTGGGAGAATGATGAGGAGAAATGTGATTTCTTTGTCTTTCTCTGTCTTACATGTTCCCACTAACCAAACGTTGAGCTGTTCCCAACCAGCTGTCTGCGAAGACCCGTTTTTACTACAGTTACAGCAGAACACATTCACTAACGAGTTTGGAGATGGATCCAGTTTGATGGTTTACAAAGACACAGCAGAGGTCAGAATAAAGTGTGTGACTGACGGTGATGGCACAATTACTTTGAAAAAGAGAACAAACCCACATCAATCAGGAACCAAAAAGCCAGCAGGAAGAACAAGGAAGTCACAGGAAATAACTGGGTTTAACAGTATTCTAGAAGAGGAACCAGCAAGGAGTGACTGAGAATGAGGTTGAATGCTCATTTTGAGCATTCAGAGTTGGGCTGATGAGGTCATGGGATGCAGTGTGGAGAGAGGAAAGGGGGGCGAAATCGAGGAGACTGGGGACTAGAAAATCAACCTAACGAAAGTAAGTAGACGTCACAAAAACTAGATTGGATAAGAAATGAACCAGACACAAGAAATAAACATGACTTAGAATCACAAAGGAGGAGCTGAAGTAAAAATAGACATTCTCTTTTCTCAGCTGCGACAACACTGTGTTAAATCTCAGAATAACGTTACCCAGAGCTTCACTCGGTCACTTTGTCCTTTGCATTGCTCTCATCTTTCCTGGCCTTTTCTCCCTTCTCTCTTCAGCTGACCGTACTTTTCGCTCACAGTCTTTACTCATTCTGTGAGTCACCTTCAGAAATATGTTTCTTTGTCTGTCACCGTCTCCGTTTTGGACCCGACCCGCTCTCATTACCGTCCTGCCGCCTCTGCTGCTCTTGGACAGATGGCAGCAGGTGCTCTCCTACCTGCTGAGCACTCATTCCTGGACTTCTGGTAATTCAGCACCATTATCAGTCGGTTGGGTTTGCTGAGTACAAACAAGTTGGTTACCACTAAGTAGTCCCCGAGCAATCAAGCTTCAGTCATAATCTGTAGTTGTGATCAGAAAGTAGAACAGTTATGGACTAAAACAAGAGACACCACAGACTGTGAGGTACATTGTCAATGCTCAGTCGGTTGATCTTTCAAAAAGGGAAAACCAGAAATAGAACATTTCTCCAGGTTCGGTCAGGACAGCTTGAATCACAGGAGACATCAGCCTCCAAAGTCTTCAGAGTCGACGCATGAAGCAGGTTGAGCCGCTGCGTGTGCGTGGGACGGGTCGAGCTCATCACCAGGGCGACGCAAAGTTCAGACTTCCAGACTGTTCACCTCGGCTCAAACACAGCCGTGAAAAACGGAGAGATTTCTTTTGTTTTTGCTTTATTTTATATTTTCCCACAAACTTAGATGTCAGATCAACGGCAACAGTTTCTTGCCACATAAGGAAAATTAGAGGAAACATAATATGCAGTCGTTAAATCAGTGTGTGATATAATATGATATGATATGATATGATATGATATGATATGATATGATATATGATATATGATATATGATATGATATGATGTGATATGATATATGATATGACTATTATGAATCATTAAGGGAAATGTTTCCAACGATTTGTGACTGCCAATTTGTAAACTTTGAGCTGAATTCATTGAGATGCTTAATAAAATTCGTTATCAGACCAAAAGTTTTGTTTATTATGCAATTTGAAGCAAAACTTTAAATGGTTCTAAAGTAAAAGTAGAATCTTTGCAATGCAATTTAAGTCAATAAGAAAATTGTTCTTGTTTTAACCCAGAAATTAAAGTTCATCACGTTGACTTAACAAGAGACAAGTTGTCTAAACATTGTTTTTCAAGTCCATTCATCTTGAATTGTGAGTTTTAACTTAATGCTGCAATTTAAACCAAGTAATTATTTCACAATATGCAAGAAAAAAACACACACAAAAAAACTGCCTTCACCAGTTAAAGAGAACACATTTCTTTTTTATTTTCTCTCACAATTGTGAGAAATAATAATATGTCTCTTTTCATTTAGTCTACTTCATGAACTTTAATTTCTGGGTTAAAACCAGAACAATTTTCATATTGGCTTAAATTCCATGGACTTTCATTTTCAAGTTGAACCAACTTCAAATGTTTTACAGTGCCGGGTTTACTCAGGTCATCTCCGGCTTTCGTCAAAGTTTGTTTGATGATGTGAAACAGAAAAGCAAAATAAGAAAAGTGTCAGGAGGTAAACACAGTTACTATTCTTCATTACAAATCATCATTGAGATCATTTTGTCAAATCAAGTCAGAGAAAAACTCTTACATGATCAGATGATGACTCCGATGATCAGATAAACAAAGGACTGAGCACACAAGGCTGGAGGACAACTTCATGACATGGTGCAGGGGTTCAGTCTAACTTTGGTTCATCTTTGTGCCTAATGGATCCTTCTACTTGCAGCAGAGCCTAATTTACTCTGCAGAAAGTTTCCTAATTTCCTAAAGGAGGTTGTGATGCGAGTCCCCTTTATTTGGATGGGAAATAAATCCTTGGTCAGCAGTTAAGAGTTTAGATTGAGAGCACAGTCTGCCCAGCACAGCACTTCGAGCTGCATATTGTTTTCAGAACCAGGTGGGAGATGGCTGGCTGATTGGAGACAGTCGGTCAGCAGTGGGTGTTAAGGAAAAGAAAAATGCTAACTCCTCAGTCCTAAAGTTAAATTGGTCCCTGAGCAGGAGCCATCACCTCACAGCTGGCCGGCCGAGCCAATCTGCGCCAGACCTGTTCAAGCAACTTGCCCAAACTGAGATGATTAATTTAAATGATTCATTTAGGAAAGAAAAAAATAAATTATGCAGCAGAAATAAGTATGCACCTTAGTTGGTGTACTGAAGGACCTGCATTCATAGCCCTGGCGCCGTGTTATGCAGGTTTTTGGTGTCCGCAGAGAGGCGGGTTCATGTCTGCGGCTGTGGGTTAACTTTCTGTTTTTAATAAATCCTTCACTCAGCTACAGATGGCAAAGCTAAAATCCATACCAGCAGCAGAGCAGAGGAAAGCAACAAAGCAGACGGTGGAAAGGAAACAAGAACTCACTGATCGTCACCCTTACAGATGACTGCTGAAGGAAGCTGGGACTTTTGGGACTGCTTCTGCACCGACCCATTGTTGTTTTTCTGAGTTCAGCTGCTACTCGTGGTTTAAAATCGTGACTAAAAAATGTTCAGACCAACAGAAATATTTTTCTCAAGGTTTGCTGTCTGAGTGTTTTATTTTGTTTTTTTAGATTCTATTGTCAGATGTTTGGAAGTCATGTTTGAGTCCAGCGCCAAGCATTTCACAAGTGATAAAAATATTTTTTTCAATAAGCTTGTAGAAAAATAAATCAACATTGAACAGTGTGGTCATTTTCTTTCTTTCTATCTTTTTTTTTTTTTAAACACTTTTGCTGTCCAGTCTGGTTTAATGGGTATCAGCTTTTGGACCAAAATCCGGTCTGATAGCGACTCTTGCCTTTCTTGTCCCATTGAACAAACAATGTTCCATTTAAAATCTTTCTGAGACTTTAGACATCTATCAGCACCATAACGCTCACACACCATCTAGAGAGCAGGAGAGCATCATTAATCAACACCATCTGAAGATGCTTTGTTGAATCTAAGGGATTCATATGGCAGTTATATATTTTTTTCTGAGAAGTGTTTTTTTTCTTTTTTTCAGACACTTTCTGGACTCTTGTACTTCATCTATTTTCACAACTACACTTGAACATGTAAGTCCTGAATCCATTCTTACTAGCAGCTAAGAATGTCGCAGTAATCAATAAATCAATAAATCACATGATAAATTAAAATGAGCTCTATAGTTCTCTTTCTGATTATTTTTGGAAGGGCGAGTTTGTTTACACAGATGTCATAGTACAATTCATTGATATTTTTGATTTTTAGGGATTTTTACTTATTGTCTTTGGTTGTTGTGTTTTATTTGGGATGTTTAAGATATAGTCCAGTTCCTGTGTGACGTGTTCTTCACAAATCAAAGTTTATTGGTCTTTGAGAAGATGTACTTGCATTATGATGCTGTTATTAGCATGTTACTTGAAAATGGTCTCAAATGGGACTAGAGAGCATTATGGACTTAAAGTTTTATTACCATATTTTGTGGTATTGTTTTGATAACGATAAAAGTGATAAGAAATATTTGTTATTTTTGTTTATAGCTTATATGCTTATAGTTCGGTGGGATGCAAATAAAGCCTGGTGACCCGCCAGGCTTAGAATACACTGGGGAAACTCTGAAACCAGAATCAATACGAAGGAAACAAGCAGTAAAACCTGAAAATCTCCAGCCATCACCGCAGATTGTGTTAACTTGATCTGCTTGAAAGGAAAGCTTAGAAGAAGTTTTTTATATTTGATGAGAAAAGTTAGATGAGGTAGGAAGAAAGCAGGGCGCCCCTTCACACCTAAAGTCTAATCTTTTACCTTTCTTTGAGGCTGAGAAGCAGATTGTTTCTTCATCCTTACCAAGCTGCAAGCTAAACGTCTTCTACCAGGGGACAGATTGGAGTCTGCAAGAGCCGAATATATAAGAAACGGATTGATGTGGCAACAAAGGATTAAATAAAACGGTAGCCGGGGAAACCTGCTGGAGCTGCTGGGTTTTCTTCATCAATAACAAAAGCACAAGTGGTTCTGTTACAATCGACCGATACCTTTAATGCCCCGTTTTAAAGTACAGAAGAAATTTATTTCAACAGATTCAGGTGATTTTTGTTGAGTAAAACCTTCCATCCAACAACTTCACTCAGTGATCGTTTAGGTCGGCATAGAAACGGTTGCCATTGTGGATGTTGTATCTAAAATACTGCATTACAAAAACACAAAATGTTAAAGTATTTCAATGCAAATATCCCAGCACTCTTAAAACAGGATGAAACTTACAAATAACTTTTCAGGAACCTATAAGAGTTTATGTTAAATCAATAATTCCCAATGTTGATGAAAAAGTACTAGTTCCAATGGTAGATTATTTCACTTACACCAAGGGAAAGATGACTTTTTATAGGTGAAATAATCTGACTGTGAAACTAAACCTTTTCATCAATGTTAAGGAACTACTGACTTAAAACACAGCAACCGATTCCTGACTAGAAGAGGCAAAAATCGCAACTTTCTGTTCTAGGGAATAAACTCTGCTATGATGGGTTTGGGAGATTTTGAAGTTTTCAACATAAAAACACACCAGAACAGAAAAACACCTCCTCAGAAATCCTTGAATGTCCTCTTTGATGCATTTGAAACGTTGAGAAAGATGCAGAGAATTTTGTGAGTACAACTGAAAGGGAGGATGGACAGGAGGTGGTTCTCAAGTGCTACTCTGCATTTCCTTGGTCTTTCATCATCACTGCATTATGACAGTTACCTCAGTCTGAAAAAAAAATCAATGAGGAAACCTGATGTGTTCACACGCACACACACACACACACACACAACACCACACACACACACAACACCCCCCCCCCCCCACACACACACCCACACACACACACAGACCTGCAAGCAGGAAAACATAAAGGTCTGGAAGTTTTTGTGTGATCTAAGGTGGGCACTTCGTTTTCCTAAAGCCGCTCCAACGTAGCACAGTGATCATTGGCCACAACTCAAACCAGGAGCACTTTTTCAGTGTTCAGAGCCTCCAGTGGGCTCTGAACAGTGACCCCGGGCCAACACGGGGCTCTTGAGGAAGTGAAGCGTATTGCTGTGTTGACAGGCAGCTCTTAGTCTGCGTGACACGCAGAGCTCCGATCCCCTCGGCTTCAGCCGGCGGCGACCATGAAAGACGAGGGGCTAAAATGGAAATGATGTAAGAACCCATTTTACCCTGACTCGCTTATACGCAAACACAGGGACACACACGCATGCAAGGATCCACATACGCCGTTAAACACACACACCCACTAAAATATGCTCACAAGTGTTTTCACAGGGAGGATGAAAGAAAAGAAAATGAGATTTTCCACTTGCCTTCGCTACAGGAACAGCATCTAAACAGTGAAGGCTGATCATTAAAACTCACTGGTGACTTCACTGTTCATACTTCTCAACTCCATAACATGTTATGGTGTCCTAAGATGAAATTACGACAAGCTTTGTCGGGACAAAGCTTGTCGTTTTATTAAGGAAAACAGCTGCTGTTTTCTATTAAGGTGTTTTGGCCTTTATTTGACAGTACTAGGACAAGAAAGTGGGTAAGGTTGTAGACTGGGAATCGAACCTAAAACGACGACGCTTTCCCTCCAGGGAATTCCAGTCATTACTGAAAAATGACTGGAATCAATCCATAAAATTAACCAACTCGATTTAAGTAAAGCCTTATTGACTGTATTGTCGCCTCACACGGGGCAACTTTAATTATTCTTAACATGCCAATATTTGCGTCTCAGGTGACAAAAGACGGGAAGCAATCCTGTGATCAATACACTCCGCCCGCGAGTCAGCATGACCCAATGCAAGCCAAAAAAAAAAAAAAAAAAAAAAAGACATTGTTTCATCAGTAAATCCTTCTTGAGGTAGCATGAGGTCACCCAGTTTAAATCTGGTCTGGCAGAAGTCAAATTACAGTTTATTAGACTTGATTTGTAAACTAACAACAGTATTTTAAAATCTATTCTTTGAGCTACAGGGAGCCAGTGGAGGGACTTTAAGACTGGTGTTATGTCTCTATCTTCCTGGTTTTAGTGAGAACGCGAGCAGCAGCATTCTGGATCAGCTGCAGCTGTTTTATTGATTTGTTGGACAGGCCTGTGAAGACGCTGTTACAATAATCAATGCGACTAAAGATAAACGCATAGATGAGTTTCTCTAGATCTGGCTGAGACATTAGTCCTCTAAATCCTGGAGATGTTCTTCAGGTGATAGAAGGCCGACTTTGTAACTGTCTTCATGTGGCTCTGAAGGTTCAGTTCAGAGTCCATCACTACTCCCAGGTTTCAGGCCTGATCTCTGTTTTTTAGTTGTAATAACTGAAGCTGTGCATTGACTTTAGATCGTTCCTCTTTAGGTCCAAAAGGTCCGTTTAGCTGGAGGAAGTTTTGGCACATCCACACATTTATCTGTTCTAAACGTTTATTCAGTGACTGAATGGTTTCAGAGTCACCTGGTGACATCATAATGTAGAGCTGTGTATCATCTGCATAGTTATCGTAGCTAATATTATTTCCTGTTATAACCTGACCTAGTGGGAGCATATGAATAAAGAATCAGAAGGGTCGTTGTGGGAACTATCGTCCGCCTTGTTTATGCATTCTTTTGATGTTCTCTTCTTCTTCCGTCACATCATCGACCTGCGCTCACTCAGAAAGCAGATCATCAACATTCCAAACCGCACCAAGAACACATGCACACACAAACCGGAGCGCTCCTGTGTGACGCTGCTTTCCTCTCACTCCATCCGACATCATCCACCCACGGCAATCTGCAACCCACCGTCTCAGAACAGACAGCAGGTGAAATATGTCGGCAGGCCTGAACACTACCAGTGACAATCAAAACTGATGCACAAATCGTTCCTGGTGGGGCCCCTCCTGGGGTCCCTGAAAGCTCAGAGGAGACGCTTGCCAATTATACGGTGGCTGTGTGAATCTATTTTGGTGACGAATCAGTACGACGTTTGAAGCCTTTTGCTTCCAAATGGGCACAAACTAAGAAGACCAGACCACCTGTTTCCACACGGTCTCCTCACAATCAAAACAAAACATGGCTGCCAGCCTGAGAATCTAGTCACAAGACTGGGAGATAGTAAGAAAAAAAAAGTCGGTATCATAGCAGCAGAAGAAAATATTTATGTCCAGACTGTTCGATGAGTCTGTGACACGTGTGAAAGTATCAGAACCGACTGTGTTTAGAGAGGTAGAGTTAAAGGACATTAATATATAAAATCCACCTTTTTGAGCTTTGCATCATATTATAATGTTATTCTGTCATAAAAACACAAGTTTGACAAATCTCCCATGGCAACCATTCAGATGTGCAAAATGCCTGGTTGGACCTAGCGCCGCGTTCAAGGACAAAGCTCCTCCTCCGAGTTGCAGTTTTCAACCTTCTGCCTTGCACAGCAGCCCTCCCCCACTCAGCTCCTTCAGACTAGTCAGCAGCAATTAGCAAACATCTGGTTGAACCTCAGCTTAGCTCATTATAGGAGATACTTCTCAGGATAAAGCTGGTAAAAATGTTGTTAAAGGGTTAATAGAGGAGCCATGTTGGGATGACTTCTTGGAGGCGGAGCTTCAAAAAGAGCAGGTGGTTCTTAAGAAGACAGTCCCAATTTGAAAGAAGTAAACTTCAAAATCAAATGTTTTTAAAGTCATATTTGATATATAACATATTTCTATAACAGTTCCTTAAATGTGCTATAAAATGGCACTATGTGTCTAGAAAGCATAATCCTGCCCCTTCAAGTGTAATCAGAAACAAAGACATTTTTCACACAGAACATGTTGGACTGAAGTGTAAGCAGTCAGCACTCTCATGTGTGTAACAATGTGACATTTATAGTTGTGTCATAAATATTTGTCCTCAGATTTTACCTGTTTTTCTGTTTTCGTGTGACTTTAAATCACTGGGAAGGATTTGTGGCTCTACTCTTTTTTCCAGAATTGATTAAATTCAGCCACACTGGACTGCTTTCCAGTATGACTAGTCCATTAAGTCACTCTGGTGCATCTGGTCTTTGACTAGGCCAGCTCATTTATGCCTTACAGGTTACATAATTCGAAGATGTCTGATTTGAAAAAACTTGGGCCACCTTCATTAAATGCTCAGGAATAATCCCAAAAACCTGGATGGAAGCAGAGATAAAGGCTCATTTTCTTATGAGTCTGAAACATAAATTTTTAGTGATTCATCATTCATGCTTTGATAGTTAATAATGTATTTCTTTGAAGACAAAGAAATACATTATTTCTTTGTCTAAAGAAATAATTAAAAGTATTGCTCCGTTAATAACAAATTAAATAATTTCTTATGCTTTTCATTTATTCTCTTTCAAGCAAAAACACACAATACCAGTTCATTCTTTAAAACCCACACAGACACACACACCCACCAGTCTCTTTGCTCACAGAGACAGAAAGGTGACAGATGAAAGTTCTTTTCTTCCTGTGTCATGCAATATTTAGTGTGAGTGTGTATGTTGGAGGGCTGTACATTATTCACCATGAACAACTTTTGGTCAGCATGTGCTGGAAGACATTTATTAACTTTCCCGATGTTCAGGCCTGAAGTTCATGTTTTCATTGGCTGTTTTTGATGGCAGTACTTTGATTCAGTGCACGATTGACTTCTTCCACTTCCAGTACCGATATCAGAAATTTAGTATCCAGTCGATATGATACAGAAAAATACAGAAAAATAGACCAATATCTTCACAGTCTTGGTGAAACATATGCAAACAACTTTAATTTGTTCAGTTGGTGCAGTTAAGAGTAGAGTAGCCAATGAAAAATAAATAAAGAAACTGATAAAAACAACAGGATGACTACCTTGGCAAAATGTGTTAAAAATAGAACAACAAACATTCTTTCAAACGAATCAGAAAGCACAATTATGAATTCTAAATGTAATGTAAAATAAGTAATAAGGTATGATGTCACAAAGCATAGACTTAATAGATCGGCCCTTATGGATTTCGAACATTGTCTCTAATATTACAATAACATTTTTTCAGTATCGGGACCGATCCATATATTGGTATTGGATTGGTAGATCATTAATTGAAAGGGAAGGAGAAGTAGCTGCTTGGCGGTTCGAAGGCCTGAGTCATGGAGGTAAAGTTCAGGCAGTTTCAGAGAAGTTCTCCACAGAAGTGAAGGAAAGGAAGTGAAACCTGTCATTCAACTTCTTTGCCGAACCCAACAGAATTTCTTGCATTGAAATATTTGCATGCAGGAATGACAGTGAATCATGTTCACTGTATGTTAAGCCTAACCTGACGGGTTTTGTGATTTCCTTATAAGAACTGTCTTGGAAGATAAACTGAAAACGATGCTGAAAACATTTTTTCTAGCCTTCTTGCCAGGAGTGGGCATTTAATTGTTACAGTTAAGATGACAATTATCAGAACCGCTTGATGAAATCTGAATTTCTGAATGTTTTCTGATGAAAACAGAAGAAAAGACACAGAAGAAAATAAATCTTGAAACACAATACTTTTCCATGTACCATCCCTCACTGTCTCAGAAAACACTGAAATTAAATTCCATACCTTCCCAGACTGCATATGAAACCCACTCAGTAGGAATCAGGCAGCATGAAAATGTTTGACCAGCATTCAGTTCCTATACATAATTAATCTGAGAACTCATTTCCAGAAAACTGCAAACGTGCTGAAAAACCGAGTTCTAGACCTGTTGTGAACATTGCGCAGAATTCTGCAAATCTTTCATGAGCCAAACAGAACATTAAAAAGAACCAGACACAGGAACCCAACATAAACATTACTTCTAATTGGGATGGGTTTCATCGCCTACTATATCTAATATCAATAAAAGCAACATTCATTCTGTTCATGAATAATGATTCGCCTGGCTGCACAAGGTAAACAAACACACAGAGTAGAAGTTGCATAACTATATTATAACTCCCCTTCTGGTACTTATGTCATCGTTTGTATTTTTGCAAGAAAAATGTCCGACTACGGAAATTCTGCCCAATCCAGTCATGTGTCAAATTATAATTGGAGTCATAAAACACAATTAACAGAGTGACATGGTGCCAGTTTCCTGGTTCTGCCTGTTGCGTGCGTGTGGATGCGTGTGTGTGAGCGTGTGTATGTGTGTGTGTGGGCGTGTGTGTGTGTGTGTGTCCAGAGAGCTCAAACAAAACTGCTGCTTCAAATGGAGAAAACAAGGGAGGAAAATGAACAAAAGCCCCAAATATTATACTTGTGTTAAATATAAGTGGAAGTGGGAATGTCTCCACCTCTCTCCCAGCATGGTCTCCTCTCTCTGGATGAGTTTAGAGCTCTTGCTCTAAACTCATGCCTGCTTGTTGCAGGTCTGTGGTGGTTTTGATCAAATTGAGGAAAGAGTTGGATTTGGGGCACTTCAGGCTTCAGTGTGAACATAGCTGATGTTGTCTTTAGCTAAAAGTGTGTGCACATGATTTACTCTGTGTGTCACTGTGTTGGACAGGTGACCCCTTCAGATTAGATGGATTATTTTGAAATGCTCTAACATGTTTATGTGACCAAAAGCAAACAGACAAAAAAAGAAACCTGCAATCATTTTTTTTACTGCTTTGTATTCTGGACCCTTTCTCAATGTGCACAGTTTAACACTCAAACCGACTCAGGTCACTACTTTCCTATACTACAGAATAATATTGACAAAACTCATTCTGATACACAAATATATTGCCAATCACCAAACAATCTGAATGAACCAATTCCAATCACGCAGCCGCTGTGGCAGGGATTCTTTTCTTTTTGACATGGCAAATTAAGATGAAATAAAATAAGACAGCCTCAGAACATCGTCTGTGTCATTTCCCTTTCTGGTAGACATTTAGGGAAACCCCTGTGTATTTGTGTTAAATTAGTTCAAAGTCAATTAAACTCAAAGCTAGATTAATATTGGCAAGAAGGAGCCTTCTTTACGAGGCTCTGTGTTAAGAGCACTTTCCTCCTCACAGTGCTCTCCTGGCCCTGGGAGCCAATAAGCTTCCACTCCTGTCTACCAGGCTCATTAATATGCTGTTGACTGTTGACACTTGGCAATTAATTACCCTGGCTGTGTCTCTCTATAAGGAATTAAAGAGACATCGTGTGCTTTTTAAAGAGGGATTTTGATTTTGCTACACAGTCTGAAGGTGCTGACCGCTGACCACCGAGACACTGACCACCGCTTCAGGCAGCCTTGACATCCCACAAATCAGTTAATTCGGGGCAACAAATTATCTACAGACATTTGAGAAGCAGTTAAAAACATTTTACCCCAAAGAAATCTGCCATACGGCCACAACAATAACCCTTCATTAAACTTATGCTGACTTCCGATGGAGGTCTGCAAGGAAGAAATCGTTTTTCTCGTGGAGAAAGACAAAGGCCAAAAATAACTTAGAAAACCAAACCAGCACTTCTGGGATA
The DNA here is from genome assembly GCF_027474105.1 of Poeciliopsis prolifica. Lineage (NCBI taxonomy): Eukaryota > Metazoa > Chordata > Actinopteri > Cyprinodontiformes > Poeciliidae > Poeciliopsis > Poeciliopsis prolifica. Next base: position 1,291,309 of record NW_026562431.1, read on the forward strand.
ATGTTCTTTGGACAGGTTAGTCTAAAACTGAACTGAACGGAAAATAGAATAGAGGATTTGGCTTTATGGCACAAACCGTATGGAGAATTTAGTCTCTTTTTTTGCCTCGGATTACAATTGAAAAACTGATTTTCTATCGGCTTATAGATTTAGACTTCCTTTATTGTCATTGTACAAAAAAAACACAAGGTGAATCTTGACAACGAAATGTCGTTACTTGGCTACCAGTGTAGCAGAGCTATAGAGTTGTAGGAGCTGAGATGTGTGCCGGCTGAATGTGCTGGCCTGTGCTAGCTCTTTCATTGAAGTCTCATCATGTCTGCATTAGGTTGAGAAAAATACAACATCTGCCTGGAAAGTAGAGGGGGGACAAAAACTCTGCTAAAGATGCAGCATACTCTCCAGGAGTTGCCTTTGTGTTGCAGCCGAATCTAATGAGCACTTCCTCTGTTCAAAAGCTCAGAGATGCTACTGGCTTTGGTCATAACCATCACATTTATTTATTTAGGTAACCATAGCAAGTTTTCAACATCTCCAGTTGGTTAGTGTTCTCTTTTTTGAAAATGTCAGGGTTGCATTATCTCTGCATGATAACACAGTTGGGAGCATGGGCTGTGTGCCGCTCCAGTTTCTCATGTAACCTGTAGGTGATGTGGGGCCCCTGCAGTCTGGAGCCTTTTTTTAACCTGAGTGTCTTTGTGCGGTTGGTCGTGATGCAACATGTTGATTATCATCTCTGCTCCCAGCGAAGTCGGCGATGAGTCCCGCCCGCCGAACCGGGCTTTGCCGTCCGTTCCAACAGAACCGGGGCTGAAAATGTACCGGCTCTGTTCCATTAAGATGTCACACCCCCACCCCCATTGCAGCGTAGAACATTCATTTCACCTCTGCAGGGGAGCCCTCTTTTAATTTTCTCTTACTATTATTCTCAACTCTATAGCTAATAATATGTGCCCGACGTTTTTCTCTCCCTGCTGTGGGTTTCATTTTTATTCCACCTCAGTTTCTGAACATTGGGTCCCTGCTGTGTCATGCTGCAGATACTGGTTCACATAATGGCTTTGAGTTCCCAATTAGCCCCTTACCAAAATGAATTAACACTGTTAGCTTGTGGCACCATCACAGATAACCTCTACAGCCAAACATATGAGGCAGTTGACCTTCACACTCCTCTAATGACACCATTTTTATTGAAAAGGCTGTAGCATGAGGAGTTCATGTCACTGGTGCTAAGAAACCCAAATCCAGGAACCAGCACCGCACCACTGGCTGGCGGTTTGCTAAATAAATGGTATGTTCATGTTCCTAAGAAAACCATCATATGAAGCTCAGCATGTAACGTTCTTGAGCTGATCTGAAAATCTGATAAACTGTGGAGGTCTGTAGTTGTTAGAAAGTTGCTGACCTCTGTGCACCGTAACCCCTCTGCTTCTACTGACCCCAGACTATCTGCATTTTCACTGACCTGAAAACTGAGTGTGACACAGCGGTTAAGTTTAGGGCTGTTGTAAAAGAATATTTTAGTAGTCTATATAATATTTTTATGATTGTCTGAGGAATCCACTCTCTCTCCGCACCATTCCTGTACATTTCTGGTAACAATTATTTATTTTTATTTTTACTCACCATTGTTTGTCCCTTAAGATGCTGCAGGGAGGGGCCAGCCCAGCACTTCCTGTTTAAGTGGGTGCATGATGTCACTGATTGCATCACTGGGTTCTACCAAATGGAGGGTTTTCTTTTATATTTTCTTTAAGGTGATCTTTTGAGTCACCCTGTACGAAATGTTTTATATTGCAGACCATTTGGTGATGTGGAAAAGTTTGTAAATTAGATTAATAATCTTATTCCTGTTTCTTTGTTCAGATTTTGTTGTTTATTTTGACTTGTTTTATTATGGGATGGTCTAATGAAGTGCAGGTGTGAGGCCAATTTGGTAAAAGGAAGAAAGAAAGCTTCAGGATGTCGGAGACAAAAAATGGTAAATAATGAAATTCACCAGAGGAACTTGGAACTGACTGCTGATGCTGTTTTCTGTTCACCCTTTGACTACACCACCTCACACTGCGCAACTCAAAGTTGGCGTTCACATTGTTGCACAGGTGATAAATAGTTAAAATCTTCAGTCTTCATTCGGGTCTGGCTCAGGTTACACCAGAGAGACAAATATTTTTCTACAATCTTAATAATTTACATTTCTCAGTCAGGGTTGATGGATGATTGTACAAGTTCCTGGTTTTGTAATACTCAGGTGTATGCTTGTGTGACTCGGGGTGTTTTAAAATATTTAGCGAGTGAATGCATCTACTCTTTCTGCGTCCAACGACGTATTGATCTAGCGGATCATCAGGTGTCCATAAAGTCTGTTCATTACTTCGGCACAACGATCGGCCAAATCCTCGTAGCCACCTGAGGTTTCCAGCGTTTGCAGGGGGAGAGGAGAGAGGCGGCTTCTCAGTGGTGCCCCTTCCCTGGCTCAGGTAATTGATGAAGCGATGTGTGTGCATGTGTGTGTTGCACTGTGGCCGGCTTACAGCTGAACTGCTTGCTCACTGAGTCAGACGGGCATGTGCTACATAATGTGCCATTTACACAGGTGATTACACCATGCTGCGGGGTGTATTTTAAGCCAATCAGGAAGCGGAGCCATGTCTATTGATTGAACTATTACATGCCGTGAAAGGTGTGTGTTCACACATGCGCTGTGAAAGTCGGCTCACACGCTGTCTTGACACACATTTATCAGATGCATTTTTAAAGATAATATTAATCTATAGGAAAACGATGTCATGGGCCGCTGTGACATTTGATCACCTTGGGTAAAAATTTGCCATTAGGGCAATGGCACAAAATGTTATGTGTTTGCCATTTTGTTGCACAGTCGAGTAGCTATGCTAACTCCAGTTACAGAAATGCTGCATATATCAAACATGACATAAAAGAATTTGACTCCATAATTTAACACCTTGAAATTGGGCTTCTGTGTCTTTAAGAAACTCATAGTCTTTCTGTAACTCTTATAGCAATTGAGCAACTGTTAGTTTCAGTTGTTATAGAGATGCTTTATCAAATATGACTTAAAATTAACTGCACTCTATTTTAATGCTTTGAAATTGAGGGTCTGTTTCTTTAAGAAACTCTTGCACTTTCTGAAACTCCACCTTCAGGAAGTCATCACAACATGGCTCCTCTATTAACCCTTTAACATTTTTACCATCCCTGGCCTAAGAAGTAGATTGTACAATGAACTTAGCAGATGTGTTTGCTAACTGATGCTAGCTAGTCTGTAGGAGCTGAGTTGGTTGGCTGCAGGAGCAGCGATGCTCTGGAGGTGGACTCTTGGAAACTGCAGCACTGAGGAGGAGCTGTGACTCAGAGGCGGAGCTATGTCCAACCAGGTGTTTTGCACAACTGAATGGTGGCCACCATTTTGAATGAAAATGAAAATGAATGGTTCTGCAGAATTACGTAATTATTTTGCCAACTCTTTAAAAAGTTAATTATCTAGCTAGTCTGTTAGGGAAAGCTCAGCCTGCAGTCAGCTGGTTAACAGATCCTCATTGCAGCTTGTCGTCCATAATATTTAAACAGTTTTACAAAACACTGATTGATGGCTCTACTTTAGTTTGTACATGACTGTTAGGGTCTTTAGTGACAAAATATTTTCTTTATTTTTTTCTGTCCTTAAACAGAGAAAGAATGCAAAATACCTCCCTAGCAGTCGGTTTCTACACCTACAGAAAGAGAGGAAAACATAGAGAACGTAGAAACCATAGCAACAAGCCATATAAACACAAGCAATGTGAATATATAACAATAACTTCAACATAAAGCGCAGCGCTAATGGAAACTAGCCAAAGATAGAGGATGTGTGTCCTTGTATTTGATTCATTGTAAGCTGTATGTTTTCAAAATAAAAGCTTGTAGTTTGAAAAAACTTTTTTGAAAAAGCTTCATGTCAAATGTCGTTGACACGGTGACAGACTCAGTGTAATGTAGCCAATTAAAAACTCTGTTCTTGCTTGCCACTCGCCTTATCTCTTGTCTTTTAAAGTGAAGCTATTTAGATCCAAATCTTCACATTTCTGAGTCTTTGTTTTGGTTGCCTGGCAGAAAACCATGGTGGTTTTTTTTTGTTTTTCACTCAGCATTGTCATGCTGTCAGAATCTCCTTCAGGACGGTGTCTTGTTAAGAACCACAAGCAGCAGATAGCAAACATACGAGCAATGTTTTCCAATCCACCAGGCCTTCAGGGTTAGAACATTTGTCTGTTTGTTCCACGGCGCAGACTCGACAGCAACAGCGTGTCGCACAAAAAGCCTGTGAGCACTGGCACACGTGCTGCTCCTCTGCTGGCAGAGGACGCTGTATTTGTTGTTGAAATTGCACTTCAGATGGACTTTCTGCATTTCTGAAATGACTAAGTGTTGCAAATTAAGACGCGGCACAAAACGTGCAGCTGAGCCCGAGACAGGAAGCTCTCCACCGAACTGCTTTGACTCGTCTCTGCGGTCCTTTTGCTTTCTTCGTCAGCACTAATTTAAAACCAAACATGAAAGGGAATGGTACCATTTTGTGATGTTTAGTTTGATGAAAATATGCCAACACATCCTCTGTCTGAGTGTGTGTCTCTCCTACGCTGAAGCCTTTCACCATCTGTCTACAAAGTGTCCACATGGTCCTTAAACCAACTGGTGATGTCTAAGTATGTTAATAAGGATTTTCTTTCCTTTATAGTGACAAAACTCCCTCAGATTTGCTTTTTGGATATCATCTGTAACTTGGGGGAAAAATATTCTCTCTCCTCCCAGCTTGTGTTTGCTGTAAACCCTTCATGTATGCAGCGTGAGCCTTCGACTGACTTTAACAAGCTTCGGTTTCGTCGGCGCAGAATGGAAGGCGCGATGCAACTTTAGGGGATTAAAACTCTTCCAGAAAGAGCTGGAAAAAACCTCTGACTGAGTTAAACCAGCCTTTAATAGCAGGTAGTCAGATTACTCCATTAAAAAAAAGAGACCATAATCAACAGTGGGAATCAGTGAATATTCTTTACAGGTGTTTTTCCTCAAAGCCATCCATTTAGTTCATCAATGTGTATATTTGGAAGAACTTTTGCTGGATCTTTGAGGGGCTGGTACCAGTGAGAGGTCGGGTACACTCTACCAGCCATGCACACACATTTAGACCCACAGTGGCATTTTTAGGAGACCAGTGTCACCTGGGCAGTGGGAGTGAGCCGGAGTGCTGTACAGGAAGATCCCACACAAATTCTAACTCAAGATCGTCTGTTTGCAAGACAGCAGTCCTTGCAAATAGCCACCAGTTCAGGTTATGTTTACTTTTTCTAAATAAATCAATAAGAAAACAAATATTAGTAGAGATGAGTGATTGAAATTGAAAAACTTGCAGCTTTGTTGATCCTGACCAGTGAACTTTTATGCTCTTTCTTCTTTTCGTAGACATTTTTTTCCTTCTGATCAGGGTTTGCATCTCATTTAAGCTACACCAAACTGTGGTAACAACACTCTTCAGTATGGAGGTTGTTTCCATTGGAAGAAGACTTTTTTATATTATTATTGTAATCATTGATATAAAATACGCAAAAGAGTCAAGGCAACACTCCAGGCATGTTTGTGATGAACAATATTATAACATAATGTAAAGCTAAAAATGAGTCAATTTTACTCAGAACTGTCCCTTTAAGGCTTTGTTGGCTCCAGATATTAAACAACAAAAGTCTTCCAAAACGTTTCAGCTCCCTGCAAGCAGCAGCCTTGTAGTGCTGGCAGGATTCCAGGTCGATTCTCTGAAAACACACTTCACTCTGCTTTTAACAAGACTCTTTTTGTGGGTTACTTTCTTTGGCTATGATTTTTCCTTATGAGAATCTCATTGTTGAGAAAAGACGAATACCAAACACAGGATTTTACAGAATCCAAATATAGTGGGCCATAAAAGAAAGAACAGCCACCATAACACATGTAATGAGCCGTATGGACAAACAAGGTAGTTGGAAATGTACCGAATAGCACTAGGCAGCCTCATTGATTGCTGCTGCATGATCAAAGCAGCACAACTGTACAACTGATGGCCAGGTATAATAATTGCACAGATGGTAAGACAGGTGGATAAACAGAGTTATGGTTTGGATGGACGGCAGATGAACAGATGGACAGACAGGGAGGCAGATGGAACATTAATATCACACATACAGAAAGAGAGAGAAGGACATTCAGACTTATAAGAAAACCAATATAGAGAGAAACATCTAAAATCACATGGAGGGTTTTTTTTGTTGTCGTTTTTTTTTTTTTTTTTTTTAATTGCCTCCAGATAAAATACCTCCAAATCTGAGACAACAATATCAAGCTATGAAAAATAGGGGCAAGGGTTAACACTTGAAAAATCTGGATCTGGAACCAGATCCGGAGCTGCAAATAGCTTCCATCCATCCATTTTCTGTTCTACCAGGTGTTTGCTAATTGCTGCTGGCTGGTCTGAAGGACCTGAATGAGGGAATTGCGCTTTATGTGTGCTCTGTAATGCAGAATTTCAGAAGCTTGAAAACTGACAAGTTCTGGTTGTGTAGCAACATTTACAGTGTATGAATATAACATAAAGCATGTAGTTGATCTACAAAACGTGACTGCTGTCTATTCAGAGGAGGAAAAGCTTCTCATTGTTTGCTCTGAAATGAAGCCTCATAAAAACATTCATATCCCTTCAACTTTTTCACTTCTTCACTTTGCGAGAAGCTTTTTCCATGGATGCCCAGATGCCACATTTATATGAGGATACCATGCAAATCAATTGCTGGACCGAATGTCATGGTCTGTCATGATCAGTGACATCTGGCTGTCACAGCTCCAGACGTCATCAAAGCAACTTAAAATGCAACAACATAATCTAGAAAGAACATGAGGAAGTGGTGTCGTCTGGGTAAACTCAGAAACTTGTCCCTCCACCTCCTCACCCGCGTCCGGCGGCTCTTCCTCCCCTGGGAGGAAAATGACCTTTGTCTTTTCAAACATTGACTCACTTCATTTGTCTGTCAGCCCTGACAGTAATTCCCATCTGTCTGTTTGCATTAATCACTTTGTGGTCTCTCACTTGGCGCTTTGGCTGCGCGAGAAAGACATGCACCGCCGCTTCTTTACCTCCGTACACACCCGTCACTTCATTCCCATCTAACCTCAACTGGCCAAACGTAGGTGTGATAGTAGGTCTGTGCTTTGGACTGACCACACATGCTTGGGATTATTAAAAGTGTGCATAAGGCCTAATCTGTATGAACCGGTTACCTTTTATATTTTTTATAAAGAGCATTGCTGAACCACTATATTTAGTCTCGAATCTGTACAAATTTGTTCTGGATGGATCCAACTGTAGAAATGTAGCTAACATGCAACTTCTACTCTAAACCCAAACTGACAGTAAAACCACAACTAGAATCTGGACCATACCGGGTCAGAAAACCTGGAACTATAAATGGTGCATTTATTTTCCTTAGAAATTAATACTCAAAACAAGAAGTGAGCAACTCCACCTTAACCATTTCACAGCTGGAAGTAACCAGAACTTTAGTTCATAGTTTTGGTCAGGGAATAGACAAACTATTTAATTCAAGTCAGTTCATTTATATACAGCCAATTCACATTTGTTGTGAATTTCCTCTATGCAAATGAACTGAATTTAAATTATTTTTTGTAAAGTGTCTTGAGCCAATTCACAACATTGTGAATAGGCTCAGGGCCACACCTTTATTCCAATTGATCCTATCCAGAAATATAATTACATTCTGGCACTTTTTCTTTCTGGAACTTTATTCTAGCACAAAACTTTTCCATTAAGGTCATGGAGTCCAAAGATGTAAACCAATAGCCATGCAGAAACTTTATTGTTTTTGTTTTTTAAATCCACGCTGGTTGCTTAGCGTGGTTGCACGCTATGCAACCAGTTTAGCATAGCTTGCAAAACTGGTTTAGGACTGAGACATAAGCAAAGGTGCGATATTGACTGTAAGGAAGTGGGCACACATTTTACATTTCATGTCGTCCAACAAAAGTACGGTGAGACAAGACATTTAAAAAGTCTGAGAGTGAAACTCCAGCTGTATAAAAGCCATGCTCTCCAGTGAATGATAATAAAAAAAGCCAGAGTATAATAAAGAGAATGAAGGTGGGTCTCTGAAGATTGCAGATTTCTGACCCAACACAGTCTATAGGATTCTGGAACAGCGCTGCTGTCATAAATCCAGACAGCCAGCACCATCTGAGTGAGTTAAAAGGCCAGGATGTGGCGGGAGCGGAGGAGGGTCAAAGACACTAATGTTCCGGTGATGAAGCACACCGATGACACGTTAATATTAATGCATGCAAATAAAAACATTCGCAGCACTCCTGGCTTGACGGAAGATGCTTCCTGCTGCCACCACTTCCATTTACCGCTGCTAAATATTTCATGTTCTCTTCCCCGGCCTGTCTGTCAACTCCAGGCCGCTGTCGCCTGCTCCATCCATCTCTCTCTCTCTCTGCATTCAGAGAGGACATTTTGAACTCTTTGGAAAGAAAGTGGCTGAAACTTTTCATTCTTTTGATGGAGATGACACCCAGAGCAGACATAAAAGTCATCAAAGATAAGATCCACAATGTGGCAGGAAAACACATAATATTGTCGCTTTAAGATCTGATTGTTCCCGTCAAGCGGCTTCTTGTAATACACTTGTAATGAACATGAAAGCAAACTCGGCCTTTCTGTGAATTATTTTGTCAAAATAAAACCTAGGAAAAGGTGAAACAAACTAAAACTAAATTACAGTTTCCAATCTTATATCCTGTTGTTATGGAGGTCTAAATGTGTGGAAATGAAGCTGACTTTGTAAAACATCATGTCTTGTATAACCTTGAAGTAAGTGTGTTGATTTCGGTTTGCCAGTTCTCCCAGTTCGACTAGTGCCCAGGCTTTAGGATCAGGGCTGTGGAATTCACAGTGTTCATCTACATCAGAAAGCTAATTCAAATCTAATTTTACAGACTGACTGACTGTGAGGGAAGAAACTTTAACATTCTTCCTGAATGGTCCAATAATCAGCTGCTGAATTATTCAGAAAAAAGGCCAAGCAGCCAGTTTCACCTTTTCATAAAGTCACAGTTTTAAAGGGGCAGTGTCAGGTATTTTCCAGCCACAAAGGTTCATTTTATAGTACAGCCAAGTAACCAAGTTAACTCTAGATAGTATAAAAATACTATATATATAAAAAATATTTAAAAATAGCTTAACTTTGTAATTTAACGCCTTGAAATTGGGCCTCTGTCTCTTTAAGAAGCTCCTGCTCTTTCTGAAGCTCCGCCTTTAGGAAGTCATCACAACATGGCTCCTCTATAAATCCTTTAATAACATTTTTACCAGCATTCCAGTGAGAAGTAGCTCCTATAATGACCTCAGCTTATGCTCAAGTCCACCAGGTGTTTGCTAATTACTGCTGACTAGTCTGAAGGAACGGTTATTCACTCGTCATGCTTTTGATGAGGGAATAACATATTGACATGATGTAAAGTTTGAAAAAGTTGATTTTCCATAATGCTGCCCTGCAAGCTAGTAAGGCTTTTCATATTTATTTGATATGTATCAAATAACTGTAAAACAATTAAAAAACAAGGTAAACTGAGTCATGAAAAACTGAATAAAAAAAATGTTTAAAGTATACAACTTCTTTTTTCTTGTCACTCCCAAAGTTTTGATATCATAAATGGCATACAGCAGCACTTTAGTTAGACTTACTGTATCAACATTCCTACTCTAAAGATACTCAGATACTAATATGAGGTATTGCTGTTTCACCACAGTAATTCCTGAGCCAATGTCTAAAATTTAGATAAGTGTGTTTATTTATTGTAAACTCCAAGATGCATTCTGACAACTGCACACGTCTGCACACGCACACACACACACCCACACACACACTCCTAAAGTTCAAAGTGTGCAGGCTGTTCCAACTCAGCGTTTTGTAACTTCGTTTCAGAAACTGAGCCACATGACAAAATAAGCCATAATCACTGTGAAGAGTAAGGTCAAGACCTTCCAATAATACAGAGAGAAACTCCAGTCTTCCGTCTGAGTAAACACTCGCTGTGCTGACGACAGAAGGAGAGGCTCTGTAGAGAAGATTGGCTAAAGACACCACTTCACTGCGTGTGCTCCGAATCCTCAATAAAGATTCAGAGTAACAAACAGCAACCAGCACCAACAAGACAGCAGAGCCCCCCTCACTGGACCGAGTTAACAGGGCTGTGCCCAGCATGGTTGGAGGAAGGAGTGAAGAAGCAGAGGCTGTTGCTGCTCCTCAGGCTGGTGATGCTGGGATTCTCTCCTGTTTTACACCAAAGCTGCTGAGATGCTTTGAATCATTGGGAAATTTGAAGGAATGTATTCCATTGACAAATTTTAGGCTGCCTTATAGCTGCCTAAAATGTATAGCTTATAGCTATAGTTGTTTCTCGTCTTTGCAGAATTGTTTTAATTCAGTCTATTTGGTGGATTTTAGAGCATGAGTAGCTTGTTTGGTGTTATACCACAACACTGAATTTCAGTTGAATTGACCAGACTTTGACTCGCTCTCTTGAAAACATTTGCTTTCCTTTTGGTCTGGCTGTAATCAGGTCAAATGATTGTTTCTAAAAGGAATTTGAACTAATCTTTAATTCATGATTTAAGAAGAGTGTGGTTACTTTTTCACAATAGTGAAGCAGTCCAATTACATTCAGGCAGATCTTTTTTTATTTTTCATTTGAAATAAAACAATGAATAAAATAAATTCTCTGCTTTTATTCATGTAATTAAAACCAAAAAAAAGTTGTTTTTGTGCACGCAACAAAAGTGAGAAAAATGGATAACGATTTGAGACAAGTGCCCTGACAGGGTTGCATTTTTTCCTTAATTAAAAGCATAATTTGAAAAATACTTTTTTTCCTTTTCTTTTTTTTAATCTTCAGATCTTCTATTCATTTTACAGCGAGAGAAAAAAGAAAAATCTGTTAAGGGAAACAAAACTACTGAGCAAAGTCAAATTTGTTCCTGTAAATCAGCTGATATAAAGTTAAAATGAAGATGAAAACAAGCTTAGTGAATCAGAAATGTTAAAGAGGATCAGTGTGCAAGTCAGTGAGCTTCTGCATGGATGATCAGCGCAGCAGGAACAGCTGGGTGTTCATCTGTAGGAGCCGGGATTTTCCAGATCAAACGCAACGTTTCAGTAACCCGACCCAGATGGACCTTCATTTCTTTTTTTCCCCACTTTATTCACATTTTATTTGACATTTCAGTCGTTAAAATGAAAATATCCAAAGTTTGCTTAGTTTAGAAAAAGTTCATATGTGCTTTTTGTGTACCTAGGACGCTCCAGTTAGCATCTTGCTAAATCTGCTAAATCTAAAGTACTTACTTTTGAAAATACTTAAGTTTTCAAAAATACCCAGAATGTTAACTAATGTTAAGACTGTCATGATCTTCTCAATATTATGTGAGCTGAGACTTATTGTGTGCTCATTTTTTCTGAATTCTCTGACATTCATGCATGAAAAAGCAGTAATTAAATCTACTGACATCAGAAATGTGATGTCATGACAGCTCCATTTCTGCTTTTATGAGCCTCGTTCCTCTGATAATAACCGTACCTGTCATGGAGGCAGTTCATGCTAACCCTACAGGAGGTACGAAAGGTAACGACAGGAGCAGCTCTCAATATATAAATTATAGAGCAATCCTCAGTTCTTCATGAATACTGCCATTCATTCCATCGTGGCTCCTGCTGCTCTTCTGCTACAACTGGCTTCAGCTGGATGTTTCGATTTTTTCGAAATGCAGCTCTAACATGTTCAAATGTTTGAATGTGATCACTGTGTGAGGCTTGTCACAAAGAATTTTTGCTAGAAAGGTAATTATGAAGTATGAATATCTTATTGTACAGATTAGATTATGTAGTCTTTCCAACAAATTCTGGATTTAACAGATTTTTTTTGTTGGGCGCAAAACATTCATTATGTTTCATTGGTTTGTCTTGAACAATTTTGCGAAATAAGCCAGTTTCAATGTGGCCAAGAAACCCAGCTTGTGCTAGTGAAGTGTCTTTTTTGTTTGTTTTAATCAAAGAATGTTTTCCTTTTCTTTTTGTCTTTGAAATTTATGTGTTTTCATTAACCTAATTTCTTTTCAAAATTTGAAATTGTGCAATTAAATGGTCAATGGAAACATGATGGTGGTGTAGATGCCCATCTGAATAACTTAACATGAAATTTTTTTTTTTTATTGTTTTTTTTTTTTTTAAGATTTGCCGGAAGTACTGCTGCCTTTACCCCGGTTCTGATTGGGCCATCTGTTGCTTTATTGTCGTACAGTTGAAAACATAAATACATTATCCTGTGACTAACCAACAGGCAGGAGCAGCTGAGAGGTTCTGTCACTAGAACCTGCACTTGTTGAAGTTTAATGATGATAAATGCACTAAGAAGGAGGAACAGAAAGACATTTTCATTGTTTGGCCCTGAACAATAAAACAGATTTAGGCAACAGTTCCATCTGGACAGGCCTCTCTCTCTCTCTGTTGGACACATTTCTGAGCTGCAACCGTCTTTAGAAAAGCCATTAACTACCACAGAATGTTCCCTTAGAGGACAGTTGTGTTAGAGATTTCTTTATTTCACTGTCTTTTCTTGGGAAGTTAAGACAAGTAACAAAATGTGTATGAATTGAGGAAAAATGCAACAAAAACTTCAAAGAGCACATCTTTAGCAATTAAAGGAACCCCACTGAAATAATTTGAGTCTCATTTAAATGACAGAACTTTAATGAAGCTCAAATCTTCTTCAAGAAGATTCAAAGGAACGCAGTAATTCTTCGCTCATTTAGTCTTTTTTTTTCTGTGATGTCATTTTGATTTCCGCTTTAAATGTGATGTAGAAATCGATTTAACTCGACCACAGCGGTTTCTAAGATTAAAAGCTGGAAGTAGAAAATAAAAGAAATAAAGTACCTATAATTGACCCTGAAGGCCTTCCAGACTGTCTGATAAAAACGAACCAAGCTAATTTCTTTATTTGTTCTTTAATGTTTTCTTCTGCAACAAGGAAAGAACATTAACTGCCCCGCCCAAACAGTCGGTTTAATTGTTTAATAATTATTAAGCTCTAACCAAATTGACTGAAGAGTGCCCGAGGCACATTCACGCACAGTTCCCTCTCATCATTTTGACACACTGCCATAATTGCATAATCTTACGACTCTTACAGGCTATATTAAGATAGGTGGTAATAATGCAAACAGCTTGAAGCTGCACGACAACACACACGCACACGAGTTGCGCCCTGACGAGACTGGATTCACGCGTAATGTCAATTACTGGGATGGTGTGGAGCTGAAGCAGCAGTCAGTCATGGCTTCCTCCGCCTGCAGCTGACAGGCCACGTGCACCGAGGATGGAGTGCTGGCGAATAACATCAACACCTCCTCAGGTTGAGGCTCATTCTGCTCTGAGAATGCAGGGACACATAAATTTACATTTTCCGCAGGGATAAAGCGCGTCTCATGCGAGGTTGGCAGCTTATCAGAGCTCCGACAAAGTGGAAGGATTAAGAGTATTTGATCAACAGCACATGCCCTCAGAAAATCTGGGCTTCTTCTTTTTTTTTCTTTTTTTTTATATATATGCTTCCATGAGATAAGTGAGAAACAACCTCAACCGTTTCTGCAAATTAACCACACGTGTTGGGTCATGTTTAAGGAACAGAAAACCTATAAATATTGAACATATTAAAAAAAAACCAAAAAGAACATTGTTTTTCAAAGCAGACAATTATTTTTGCAATAAACATTTCTCACTAAGAACAGGACATATACATAAATATGTCTGAGATGACTCCATATTGAGGCTTGTGATTCTGGATGACTGTAGAGAAATAATGGAAATGAATAATGAAGCTTAGTTTTTATCTATTTATTTTTTATTTTCTTATGTGGGTGATTAATAAAAAACTGATTGTTGCCAGGAATATGTCAAATAGGTCTGATGTCTAATATTAGCAGCACAGGTAAATAACGGTGAGCCTGTGGGGGCGCTACACAGAGAGCAACTGAAGGAAACGACACAAAAACTCAGAAGACGCTGAGCACAACTTCCTTCTTCACCAGAGGTAAAAAATCATGACATCAAAACGAGAAGAAAAGGTCATGGTCTTTCAGTCAGTGTATGGAAACACCGTGACTTTAGCTGTACATCCTCTTTAAATAGAAACCAGACCTGAAGTCTCCAGCTTTTTAAATAGGCAATCAAACTTGTCCAGTAGCAGGTGCATCAAGTTTTTTTTTTTCTTTCTTTCTTTCTCCTACCTCAGACCAGCTGCTTCTCGCCGAGCTCTGTCATGGAAAATATAATTGTTTTCCTTTATTGGAGCGAGGTTAGTCACTGGCCTTTTGATGCTGAAAATGAGAGGAAGCTCTGCCGCCTTCTACAAAGTCAATATTTGCTGCAATTACACCAAAGCAGGAAAAGACGACAAACTGGAGAGCAGTACAGGGGCTAATGGTCCAATATAATACTCATCCTCCAATCCAAAAACAAACAACTGCACATGAACTCCAGGACAATAGAATAAAAGACAACTTGCGCTCACTGGGATGAAAGCGTGCCACCCTGACAGCAGCACCTTTGGTTCCGTGTATCGACCTCAGAGCAGAGTGGGAGCAAAAAGTGACGGTCCCCAGGCTCTTACTGCCAAGCCGTGTTTGGGTCACTTGGCTCTGACAACTTGTCGGTTTGACCGACTGACTGAAACGAGTCCAGCTGCCAGGCACTGTCTTTACTCCACTCTACAGCCATATGTCACAATCTCTAACCTCGCCCAAAACCAAAGCGACTTCAAGTCCGCATTTCCTCCTGCCATCGCTGGACTCAATGGGAAGTCATTTCCCAGAGTTCAGACGAATGTTTTCTTAGTTCTATTGTTGGATAAATCTTTTGGAATGAGGAGACACATAAAACATGTGGCAGCGCTGTTTCACATCTCATCTCGGAATCACAAATTCAGACAAATAATACAAACATCTTCAATAAAACAGGACAACGCGGGAGTTTGTCTGAAGGAAGCCAAATGATTGTTTGCTCTGAACTCGATCGGACGTCGCGTCCACGCAGACTTCAAACTGACAGGCAACTGTTGACCCTACAGTAATATCACATTTAAAGGGGCAGTATTATGTATTTTCCAGGTACCTGGTGAAATTTTATGGTACCATCAAGAAATGGTTATATTCAATTGTTATAAAAATGCTGTATATAAAGTATAACTTAAAAGAAAGGTGATTTTGTAGTGTAACACCTTGAAATTGGGCCTCTGCCACTTTAAGAAATTCCTGCTCTTTCAGAAACTCCGCCTTTAGGAAGTCATCACAACATGGCTCCTCTATTAACCCTTTAAGAATGCTTTACCAGTGTTTCACTAAGAAGTAGTTTGTATGATGAACTCATCGGAGTGTAGTTCCACCTGGTGTTCACTAATTGCTGCTGGCTAGTCTGAAGGAGCTGAGTGTGGCAGTTGGAGGGCTGGTCAGTGTGGCAGAAGCTCGGAAGCTTTGAAACTTCAGCTCAGAGGAGGAGCTGCGCCTCCAGGGCGGGGCTTGGTCCACTGATAAGAATGGTTGACACTAGAAATTCAAGGATTTTTCAAAACATGCATGAAGGTCAGAATCCAGGCATGATTTTGATGAGGGAATAACATTATAACATGATGTGAAGCTCAAAAAAGGTCAATTTTACATAATGTGTCCTTTAACACCATTTTGTCAGAACATTATGACCACCTGCCCAGCAGCATGTTGAGGTATTGACTCCACTTATCTGACACCGTCATGTTATCAGCATGTAATCACCACCGTGACAGAGTTGTGAATTGCTTCAGTCAGTTTGAAAGTTGGGAAGTTAAGCTTGCATGGATCAGTAGCTCATGCCTGGATTGAGATATGAGGAGCTTTGATGGAAGATTCAAGCAAGGTTTTAAGTCCTGTCGAGAAACTACAGCACACTCTCTAGAATAAAATATAAAATGGATCCATCTCCTCCAACAAGATGAATTTACATAAAGAACAAATTAAACTTTATTTAGTTGATCTTCATGTTAACTTAGACACTTGGTTAATCCCTTCATGACATTTCCATATTTTCTCAGTTTTATGTTCTTAACCATTTCATATCTTAAACTCCATTTTCTTGAAGTTATTATGTGTTGAAAAGGATGAGTGCAGGTTTGGTGATACTGCATTTTGACATGGAGCAGGAAGGACTAGACAAACTTTATATTTTAGGAAGTCTGCTGGATTAACTGTTGTTTTGTCCCAGTGTGAAATGTTTGCAATAAGGAACAATGTATGAAAAAGCTAGAAATACGTTGTACAAAAACTGGGTAGAGTTTATAAGCCGTCTACACTGACCAGACTTCAATTGATCAGTGAGTCAGTGAGTCAGTCAGTCAGTCAGTCAGTCAGTCAGTCAGTCAGTCAGTCAGTCAGTCAGTCAGTCAGTCAGTCAGTCAGTCAGTCAGTCAGTCAGTCAGTCAGTCAGCTTTTATCATGACCCTGAGACATTAAGGATTTGTGTTTTGCTTGACACAATGATAACTGCGTAGTATGTTTTATGTTTCTATTAATATTGTTAATCTTGTTTTTCAGATATCTCTAACACCTTCTGATCTTTTGTACATATCCATGTCTCAAAGATGCTGTTACACATGAATTTGTCCGCTGTGGGACAATAAAGTTTTTTCCTCTTGCTATTTTTATTTCTTCTAGACTCTGATCCCATCTTCCTTTCCTTTTCCTTTTGACTTTGCGTTTCTCTTTTCATCTGTGTTCACACAGATATTTTCATCTTTAAACAGCTTCCTGTGGCTAGAGTTGATCTCTTTGTTTGTTTCACATTATGTTAGCTTCTAGGCTCTTTTTTCCCCTGCTGGTCTCAGACACTAGAGGACACTCTTAGAAGATACACTCTCCATCTGCGACCTCCCTCTTCAATCCAGACAGCAAGAGTTGAAATTTTATAGTTTTTTTTTGTGTGAGTGTGTGTGTTATTTTATTTTTATTTTGTTTCGTTTTATTTTTTGTTTTCCTCCTCAGCGGGTCAAAATATGAGTCAGTTTGCTAATCAGTTCAGGTCACAGAGAAGCCACACACCGTTTGGCTCCGACTTCAAAGCAGCCAAAGCACCAGATTGGAGCTGGACTGGATGGACAGACAACAGGATAAAGTGAAAGGTTAACAAGTTCTACTCTACAGAAGAGAATCAGCGTCACTGTGGAAAAAAAAAATTCTGACATTTATCTCAGAATTCTGAGATGATGACTGAACTTAGAGGGTAGGTGGATTTTATGTAAAAAAAAAAAAAAAAAAAAAAAAAAACGGTGATAATGTTTTGTCAATTTTGAATTAATATCCATAATGAAGTACTATCTCAAAAACCAGAGTCCTACTACATTTATACACATGTGTATGAATCTGGATCTTCTGTAGCCTTATCCAGTCAGTACAAGCTTCCTGCAGGGGGCGTCATCCCGCATGTTACCATGACCTGAAAGGTGTGATCTCTGTGTCTTCAGTTTTAGGTGCTGTAATTGTTTTTGAAAGCCTTGCTGAGTCTGGTATTGACCCACCTAAGAAAGCAAACCAGCACCTTTCACGCCTCCTTTTGAACTCACAACAGTTTCCTGGCAACCTGAGATTTCAGCTGCTTTTCCGTGCCAAACTCTTAGCCAGATGAAACAGGCCCGGCCCTTTCAGTTCTCCTCTAAGAAACATCACCCAACTTGAACTGCAATGTGAGAAGCTAATTAAAAAGAAGAACAACAGAGGGAATGCCCCTGGAGTGACCTTGCTTATTGACAGCCTGACAACACCGACCTCGGGTTGTGAGAGTGAAGGCGTCTGTATGAGGAAGAACACGACGGTTCAGTGTTACTTATGAGCCTGAGACAAGAGGCGGGGTAGAGCGGGAACACCAGGAAGGACTACAAATATAAACCTGAAGCTGTTTGCTACAACGCAAACTATTTCTTTGAGGAACCTGGCAGGGAATTTCAAGTTTCCTGTCAAAGTGGGGCTCAGTTGAAAGGTTAAGCCAAGTTAATGTCAGAGTCAGTGTTTGGGTGACTGACTCAGTGTCAACCTTGGAAGTGTGAGGTTGTATGTTAGATTTCAGCTTCCTTTTGTCACATATCAATCTGCCGTTGCGCAAGTCACTGTTAAGAAGAACTCGATTAAACTCTAATCATTCCCTTTTCTCGGTTCCAGATTGTGTAAATGTGACCATTCTTCCTGTGTCACATTTGAGGCGGCCATCTTGAACGCCACCACGAACCCAGCTCTCTTACAGGAAGTGTGGTGACAGCAGCTGCAGTCTGATTGGTTGAAATTAAAAGTATAGAATGATCAATTTATTATCGACACGATTGTTAATGATTACATTGTGTATGTGAAACTCCACTTTGTTTCTTTTCACCCCACTATGGAAGGCTGAGGTGATTGCATTTTGGATTTTGAAGTTTTTTCATTTGTTTGTTTTGTTTTTTACCACAATGACCATAATAACAAGTTTCTCCTGTGAAACAAGTAATGTTGCAATGAAAAGATGACATTTTGAACCTAATATTTTGATACTGAGATACATCTAAAAATAAATGAATAAATCAATAAAATTAGTCAATTAGACACAACCACCAGAGACCTCTTTCTATGTAACATTCATAATAAATAATAACACACTCGTGGTTTTCTTGTGAAGCCGGTCTGCAGCTGTATCTTGGAATATTTCTGCTCTAAATGAACATCCGGCCGCCTCTCCATTCAGCACCACGGACAGCAGCCAGGTTCAGGTTAAACCAACAGAGCTGATGTTCACTGCGAGACCTCGGCACGTTTCGGCCGTATGAACGTTTTGATATCTGCAATAACTACGGAAACTGAGTGTTCTCAAGATTAGAAGGAAATCAGCACATAACATTTAAATAATGAGTCATATTCAGCTACTCTTTGGTTTCCAGATGTGATCAGTTGCAAATCACTAAATACTTTAGTTTATCTCTTCTGCAGAAATAAACTAAAACAGAAATGAACGATGTTAATATTTTTAATAGTTGCTTATGGTGCAGATTTTGCTAAAGAGATAAATACTAAGACAATAGTGACAGTTTCTGATTATTTACTAAGTTACATCATTTCAAAATTTTACAGTAGAAGTGAAGCCTTGGTTCTTTGTGACCTTTGAGTCAAACATAGCTGTAAAAATCTCTGAAGAAAAACAGCTGGTGAGATCATTTTTATGTCTCAATACCTTAAAGTAACACAAGAATTGATGACTAACTGGCTCCATTCATGTTAAATACGTTACATATGACCCTGGTAATCAGAGTTGATTGTTGGCCGGTCTTTAAAATGCAACTTGCATGGATGTTTTTTCAGCCGACAGATGAACTGAAAATAATAAGAAGAAGCCAAAGAAAGAGAAACTTGGATGTTTAAGGGTCTGATTAAAATAAACCAAAGATTTCAAATTATAATCACATAGATGAAAATGCTCTTAAATGAGCAAGTTGGAGTCATTTCTAAAAATGATTCAATAGTGCCTTAGTTTAGCTCAGGGCTTGGTTGGAAGAATTTACATTTCTAAAATACTTTCTGATTGAAATCACTTTTCTTAGTCACAGCTTCTTAAATGTCTGTAAATCCAACCCAGTCAAAAAATATATATTAATGGTAATATACATTGAATAATAAACTGCAGCAATATATTTTAACTAATAAAGCAACATTGAATTTCAAACAACAACCTCACATAAGTAAATAAATAAATAAATGTTGCAAACTCTTAGAAAAGCACATTCTGCTCTGTCCAAATTATACTACTTTAGAGAGTTACTTATTGCGTAAACTAGAAGTATTTCAAAAGGCAATTTAGTCCACTTCTTGAACGATGCAAAAGAACTATCGGCTGTCTGAATCCCGAGTTTATCTTGTATTGTCACCATTTTGTGTTGCATTCATTTGGTTCTCAGATGGTTTGATGAATCCCTCAGTCTGTGATCGCTGGGCAGCTGCAGTTATGAAGTGCATGATGTGTTCACACCAGTCTGCTGATGTGAACCCCTAATCTTTGCAAGAAAGTCAGGCTTTTTAGTTTTGAACAGCCTGTCCAAAACTAAAGTCTTGTACTTCTACTCCAAGTCAACCATCATGCATTTCTTTATAAATCTCCTGATTTGACCAATGTCATTTTTACAACAATAACACAATTGGGAGAAACACATTGGCTCCTCCAGGGTCAGTAAATTGCGTAAAAGTATATTATATTTCACAGACGAGCCTTTAAAGATAACCTGAGTGTGCAGCATCATAAAATCTGCTTACTTGCACATTTACGATACGATACGATTTAACACAAGCTTAACTGAGTAAGAATTCATGTAAATGAGGCAATGAACGACATTTGAGGAAACATTCGGGAGCTCCTTCCTCTGGTTGTTGTTTTGTGTGTGTCTGGCAGAGAGTCTGGGGTCTAATAGAGCAGGAGCCTGGATTCATCTGCTTCCTATTTGAGTGCATTACTCCAGAGCCGTCTGCATGTAGCTCCTGTCACTTTGGCTTCATCACTTTCATTTACTGCTATTAGGAAGCAGCCTCGGCCCTCTTCCTCCTGCACACTTTGCTTCTTCTGTCCTTTGCGTCTCTCGTTTCTGATGCACACAGTGACATCCTCAGTGACCACCTGGCCCGGTGACTATTTCTGGCTCTGTCTGCGGCTCTACCTGTCTGCGCTGTTCACCTGTCTCCGGAGTTCGTTTGTTCTCTCTACTTCGTCACGGCTCATACTGTGTGTCTGAGAAGCGGAAGTGAAGAGCTTGGACCCGTTACTGAGCTCAAAACCAAACGGCTCAACCCGGTGGGAAAATGCAGCTTGAGATTTTGACATTTTTTTCCGTTCCATTACAGAAGAAACCCCTGCAGCGCTGCCTGGATGCTCAGCCAGGTTATTGTTCTTTTTCCTGGATCAATGCTGCCGGAACATCTGTTTTACTGCTGACACGGGTTGACGGCTAAAGGTGACACAAGAGAGCCCAAAAACAGTACAAAAATAAACGTCAGACTTCATAGGAAAACTACCGTATATGGCTTCTAAGTGAAGGCGGTCGTAAACACTCACATACCCTCATGCTGTCACTGCTCGTCACATAATTCTTATTTCCAGCAGTTTAACATTTTACTTAGAAAGGTAATCCTTTCTAAGTAAAATGTTTTGTTTTATCAAGTTCAGCAGTGATGACTTTCCTTTGGAGGTAACCATTGGTAACACAAGAGGACAATGATTTTGTGCTTCTCTGTCCTTCCTATTGACTGTAGCTGATGTCAGTTTTTATGTGCTGATGCTGTAACTACACTGAATCAATATGAGCTGTCCCCTTGCATACTGCTAGACTTTTCTATGTTTTCTTTCTCTCTGTGTTATTTTACATTTAAAATCACTAACAGACTGATATTAGCCTCACATTAACTCCACTAATCGTTTCTACAACAAGCTAAAACCGGTTTGAAATCTCAACTCTTAATTATTTTCTGTTTTTCACGGTAACTGCTTTAGCAAAAATGTGAAGCGAAATTGCCTCTGATCCGAAGATGAAATAATTCATGTCCATTTGAGAGAGGAAGGGTAATTAAATGCTGTTCTTAAAGTTCTTTTTTAACAAAAACTGGAAAGTCCCAAAATCAGTACAGCTGCTGCAGGCCCTAGCGGAGACACAGACGGTCGACTCGTCCATTACTCTGGTGTCATTACATCTGCTCCTGCAGGACTGGAGCCAAGGACTGGGGCGGGTTAAGCACAAAGCGCCACGGGGGAAACGCACACCTGAGGCACAACAATGCCTCACCAGGCAGCTCTGCTGTCAAACACACATGACACAGACTTGCACAGGTACACCACACAGGCACAGCTTTCACACTCATTTTCTCACTTATTGTGTGTACATAGGTGCACACACACACAAACAAACAGGGTGCGCGGCAACTAATGAGCACGAGGGACGGCCGAATGGAGGAGAAGGAAGGGAAGTCAGATGATTTGACACTTCGCAGCTCTCAGAAGGAGACATAATGAAACACAAGTCGCTCTGAAAGGGTTTTGTAGCAAAGTAACACGTGATCAAAATGAAGTCTTTACAGTGAGAGCATCTCTTGTAATGAAATAGAAAACTTCCTGAGGGGAAATGAGATGGTATGTCATACAATGCAACAGGATTTTCAAGCACCTGTAATCACTGAAGAAATATGAAGCTTATGTTTAACCAGTGAACATGTTGCTGATTTGCCTCTGCAAGTTAGCCATAAAGCCAAAAGAGCATTAGTGTTTTGTGTTATATGTCAGGATTAAAGATGTGATAGTGGGTGTGTTGTGGTGGTGCACGGCCCACGTTTGGAGGCCTTGGGTCTGCGGCGTGGGTTCGATTCCCGGACCTGGCGATATTTGATGCATATCCTACCCCCTCTTCCTATCGGCCTGCTTTCATGCGGCGGGACACTAGAGCCACAAAAAAAATAGATGTGATCGATCACAAACTGTGTTTAGTTAAATCTATCCAGCTCAGTTCTTCTTTGTCAAAGTATTGCAGGTTTGAAACCAGAAATGCTCAGAAAGTAAAAGGTATTTTTAAGAAGATAATGCTAACTGTAGCATTATTAACAGCTACCAATTAGCCAGGCCGTTCTCTCACCACCTTTTCCCACAGCCATGCAGATAACGTGATTTTTTCACATATTATCTGTCTTATTTTATGTTGTTATGATACAGTGACAGTTTTCACACATATTTAAAAAGAAAAACAAAAAAAACAACACACTTTTTAACATAAATGTTACATACCGCAAGAAATATTGTGAAGTCTCAAGCTCTAATAATTACATTAAGAATTACTTCCTGTCAGTAAAACCTAGAGGGGATTTTTCTGTTGGAAACTGAAGCTTTCTGTCACTAGTGAATTTATTTTATGCTTTTAAAGACAGCAAATACAAGATGTTTGTTTTGATCATTTTATGTGTTTCACGTTATTAAAAACATGCCCTTTGCCAGTTCCACTGGCAAAGGTCGTGGGAATCCTTCCCCTGGCCTGTACTTCTCCAGGATGAAAATGAAACGTGAAATAAAGAGAGGGTGCGTCTGTCCGACATGTCCATGTGATGAGCAGACTCAGGCCCTAACCTGGTTAGGACCAGGCCAAGGCCAGCTCAATAAATAGGGCCAATTGACTCACAGTCCCACACAGACGCCGTTTTCACTGTGCAGCTCCAAACAAACACCGATTGCTCTGCTGTGAGGTCGATGTTTCCGTGTTCTCAGTGGCCCTTTGCTCCAAGATTTGGTTTTGTGTTTCTTTAGAGGATTATATGTTTTTCATATAATACTCAACAGACAAGTAACTATGTTATAATCATAGTCGCTTGATCATGTTATTTTATAGCATAATCAAGTAGCTATGTCACCTTCAGTTGTTATAAAAACACAAACATAAATATAACCTTTGTCCCAGAGAGACTCTTGGAACAAATGCTATTGCCATCTAATTAGGTGGCTGAACAGGTTTTAAAATACATTTGACTTTGTAATTTAACCCTTTGAAATTGGACTTCTGTCTCTTAAAAACTCCTGCTGTTTGTGAAACTCCGCCTACAGGAAGTCATTACAGTAAGGCTCTTCCATTGATACTTTAACGACGTTTTTATATTGAAAAGTATCTTGCATATTGAACTCAGCAGATGCTCAGTTTCACCAGGTGTTTGCTAATGACTGCTGCTAGTCTGAAGGAGCTGAGTGGAGGAGTCACAGGGGAGGGCTGCACTGTGAGGAGGAAGCACAGAAGTTTCCGAGGAGAAACTTTGTCCTCGAAGGCAGCATTTGGTTGCCATGGGCAATTAATGAAAGCAACAACCCAAGTATGTTTTTGACATGACATAAAGCTCAAAACAGCCAACTTTCAGCTCCATTATTTGAACATTTTAAAAACCTGACACACGCCAAATAGTTCATCATTTCTCAAGTTTTTTTTTTTTTTCACACCATACAAGGTGCATTCTCTTTTGCATGCTGCTCAGAGAGCTGTTGGAGACACCATGACAGGGGGCTATAAATAATAACCTTCCTCCAACTGTATGATTCAGAAGCTGTGATGTCTGACTGCAGTGTGATACAGCACTTCACCCCAAATCAAAGTCCATGTGTGTGACATCTATCTGCGTGTGTTTGTGTGCGTGTGTGTGGGCGTGTGTGTGTGTGTGTGTGTGTCTGTGTGTTTGTGTGTGTGTGGGTGTGTGTGCCGGGGTGTGTGTGTGTGTGTGTGGGCGTGTGTGCGTCTGTGCGTGCGTGCGTGCGTGTGTGTGTGTGTGTGTGGTGTGTGTGTGTGTGTGTGTGTGTGTGTGTGTGTGTGTGTGTGTGTGTGTGTGTGTGTGTGTGCATATTAAAGTCCTTTCATTGTCAGAAGACTTTGACAATGAAATGTTGACATATATATGTCATATATTGTGGAATCAAAATGTACAAACATTTTTTGCAATAAAAAGGCAAATAAAATGTGTTATTTATGGTGTAATTTGTACTTGTACATTATATCTTCAATAATTCCAACACTTTTGGCGTTTTGCGGACCTGACGGAGACCACTCAGGCTGCAGACACTTCACACCTCCCAAACTAAAAACACAGCATGTGTCTCTGTCATGAGTGATGCTGCAAACAAGATATGACTTCTTTGTGTATTCCTGGCAAATGAGGCGGTCATTAAAAATAAATTCAATCACAGCAAGGTCACTATAGAAACTAATCGAGATTTTCTTATCCCCCTTGCCTGACTTGGGTCTGGAAAAGGTATTGAAACACTGCAAAAATAAAGAAAGATACAAAACTTCCATGTTGCTTTATTTGCAAGACGCCATCATTTAAACGGTTTTTATTTTTCCCTTGTAAAGCAACAGATTAGAAACTGTTCTTAGATTTCACTTGACCTGCTCTGCTTCTTTTTAGATTTGAGGATTTGGAGATATTTCTGAGGGGAACACTTCAGCAATCCCCCATGCTTTACATGTTGTCATTTAAGAGCGGCGGCCCAGGCAGACAAAGCTGCTGATGCTCCTCTAACCACGGCAAATGAAGTGCTTTCAGCTTGCTCAGTGGCAGAGATGAATGGCTTTTAAATTAATCAGGGTTCCCATCTGATTCAAATACAACTATACCTGGGACACAAAGCTTCCATCACTTCCACAGGCCAGCAGATAACGGCCCGTCTCATCCATTCTCACCATAGTGTGATTTAATGAGGAGCTAATCTCTCAGTGTTGCTAAAGGAGCAGTATTATGTGTTTTCCAGGAACATAGAGACATTTTATAGCATAATCAAGTAACCGTGTTAGCTTTAGTTGTTATAAAAATGCTGCATATAATAAATTTGACTTAAAAGTAAATTTGCTCTGTCAATGAACTTCTTGAAATTGGGCCTCTGTCTCTTTAAGAAACTCCAGCTCTTTCTGAAACTCCGCCTTCAGGAAGTCATCAGTACTTCTCTGCTGATTAAGCCTTTGACAACATTTTTACCAGCGTTTGAATGAGAAGTGGAGCCTGTGAGCTCCATCAAGGGTTTGCTGATTATTGCTGGCTAGTCTGAAGGAACTCAGGGGAAAAGGCTTGGTGCTCTGAGGGACTTTGAGGGACTTTGACTCTGAGCTTTCATGGGAGGGTAAAGGATTCTTTAAGAATGCCTAAAAGAACAAAAGCAACATGATCTAAAACTTAAAAAAGGTCGATTTTACAGAACACTGCCCCTCTAAAAAAACCTGGAAAAGCATATTTTGAGACTGATGGACCAGAAATGAATTTTATCTACAACATTAGCAATAATGCCTCCCGTATTCCCCCTTTTCCTGCCCCGGCCCCACATCCTCTCATTTCAATCCCCCTTCTTCACATAATTACAGAGACTGCGCATGTTCGGCTGGATCAGGGGCCTCTCAGAGAAGACTGGCCGCCGCTCAGACCCGGGGGTCGCTTAGCATTTGAAGGATTCCTGTGTCAGCAGCGAACAGTGTGAGGAGCACATGTTGACAAGACTCTCCCCATGAATAAAGCAGCATTCATAGTCTGACACACGACATGTTACAGCGGGGGGGGGTGATAACGAAGCGCATGTTTCTGGGTGTTTTCCTCTCTTTCAGAGTCCGCCGGTTTGTCTGCTTCAGCTTCCCGGCTCAGTCCTCCGAGCAAGATCTGGATCTGCCTCTCGCTTCCTCACAATAATCTTTTCCACAGCGCTGTCACATGTTAACTGGTTTATAGAGACAAGAGGAGGGGAGACACTGGCAGCCAGCAGCTCCCTCACAGCCCCCCCCGCCCCTCACCCTGAATATTTAACACAGACAGAGGCTGAGACGAGCCGCCTCGGACGCCGTATATAAGCATCTCTCGCCCGCCCACCAACACAGCAGGGGTCCAAACACACTCGGGCTGCTCATCACGTCTGCTCACAAAGACACACTCACCAAGAGAGAAAGAAAGAAAGAAAGAAAGAAACAGAGAGAGAGAAAGAAAGAAGGGAGGATAAAAGGAAGGGAAGGAAGAAAAGACAAAAGAAAGATTTCCACTGCAGGATTTTACTGTATATATATAAAATCCTGATATCCTAATCCTAATATATATGTATATATATATATATATATATATATATATATATATATATATATATATATATATATATATATATATATATATATATATATATATATATATGTATATATATATCTTTTTTCTACAAATTATACCCAAAAAACAAAGGTGTGATTTTGCTTGTTGACAAAAAATTCCCTGCAATCGACATGAAAAGCAAGCTATGGAGAGTTGAGTTCTGGGAAGTGGCAGATGTCTTTGCTGTGTTCTTCTTCGTCACAGGAGGCTCAGGAATCCACTGTCAGTCAACACATTGGTGCAGTCTGCCCTGATTCACTTTTATGTGAGTTAATGTTTTCATGAAATATTCTTGAAATGTTTGATTGGAGCCACACACAATACAGATAAACCTGAGTGAATAAAAAAGGGGGGAAAACAGCCAGTAAAATGCAAACGAATGCACTTAGAATCACAATCTGTTCCCCATCAGTTAATGTGACGTCCTCGAATACGTCCAAATGAAGGCTTGATATTTGAGAGCACACGTTTTCTTCTCGATTAAAACAATTTATGAAGAGAAAGCAGAGCTAAAGTGAAAGAAAAACAAAGAGAAACATCTTGTTGTTCTGTTTGACCTAAGTAGAAAAAAAGCCTGATTAGCGGCTTTGAAGAAGCAGAGCGGCGTGATGCTGAGTCAGAAGGAGCAACGACTGCTCTTATGGGTGGGAAGAACGAGAAAAGATCAGAGTGGGCCGCATGTTGCGAACTTCAAGCTGTCTGGTTTGACTGGCTGACACGGACAGACAAGAACAAGCCTGCAGACTGAATACCGACAGAAGCAGAAAAGGTAGAGCAGGACGTGAAAAGAGAAGGTGATTGTACGTTTATGTATCAGGAAAATAAATGCATGCAGCTTGAGCTTCCCGTTTGACCATAAAATTGTGCAATTTCACATTTCAGAAATAAATTCACTAAATAGAAACACGACAAGTGCAGGAACTCAATTGCCGTATCAAAATTGGTTTATCTTGCAAAACCGGAAACATTTTTTGTCACACAACAGGATTTTATTTCTGGTGCAAACCACAAAGAAGGAGACAACAGGAAGTAGTTGCAGGATGATGATGGTGCAATGTTTAATAACTTCACACGTGAACAAACTTATTCTTGTGTGATATTAATTGTGTTTGTTAATGGAAATACCTCAACTGTCAAATGGTGGGGCTTCTTTTCAGCATTTGAGGATAATTGACAAAGTTTTGCACACATTTGTAATCAAAATAATCTACTGATGCTCTGCTCCATCAGGTCTTAGTAATTTTCTTTTTTTAAAGCATTACCATGGTTACCCAAAAAATAAAAAATTAAAAGAGTGAGCATAATTTTATCTAGTCATATTTCTTCTAAGAAGACAACAATTATTGAAAAAAGTTGCAAAAATATTACAACTACATCGATAATAGAGTCAAAATAAATGTATTCTAATTTGAGTTTTTTAGGAATGGACAAAACCAAATATTTGGAGTGAACACTAAATTTAGTTCATATTTTCAGGTCAAAGTTCGCAGTTTTGAGAATCATACAATGTTAACAGGTTTGTTTGCTGGTGTAGGCAGTCTGCAGCCAAGTTTTTCATTCAGCAAACTGTACAGCAGAGGACAGCAACAGGTGGAGGAGGAGCAGCACTGTGTAGCCTACTTGACTTCCAAGTTTTATGACATCATTTTGAAGTGTTGTTGTGACAACAATAAAAGTGATGACATTAACTATTTATCACACATTTTTAGGTAACTGTGTGTCAAAGTAGTTAAAGTCCCACAAACACAAATTCTGCACTTGACAAAACATTTTTCACAAGCTTCTTCAGAACAGCAGTCACATAAAGTGTTTGTATCACTTGTCTGCACACAGTAAATGTATTTTCCAATATATTATTCATCGAACGATGAAAAAAATATAATAGAATCATCAATCCTTACAACAAGGACAGATTTTGGGGTTTTTAAACATCAGCAACAACAATAAATTAATATCACGATAAATTTATCACGATAAGTGATTGTTTATGCGATAAATGCGCATCGACTTGTGCAGAACTTTATGGTAAGAGCATTACGACGCAAAATACATCTTTTCCATATTTGCCTTGACACTGAAACTGACCCATATGTGGTGACCTGCTGCATTCTGGGATGCACCTGGACCACCTGTGTGCATCTGAACCTCTGAGACACTGCAGAGAAAATCTGGCGTGGAAACTTTTAAAGTTGAATCCTTAAAATAATCATTCCAACCGTGCATGTATGGAAATTAGGAGGACAAAAGTGTTTTTTTCTCCCCCAAATAAATGGCTGTTTGCGGAGGAAGAAAGAAAGGGGAAAAAAAGCCAGAGCTGCTTTACTCACGGGTGCCATCGAAGCGGGTGGCTATCGTGTCCAGGAAGGTGTTCTGCGGGGCCAGCAGCCCTCTCATCACCGGCATCCTGCTCCGGGTCGACTGGCTCCTCCTGCCTCTGCGCCCCGGGGCGCCGCTGGACTCCTCCTCAGACCCAAAACTCGGTAAGAAGCGGGAGGTGCCCGGTGCGCATCCCAGCCCCTGGAGAAGCGCACCGATCCGAGATACGCGCTGCGGCTCCACCTTGGCACCGCGGGGGCTGTGACCATAATCAAGTCAGCCGGGAGCGAGCAGTAACCCAGGGATGCACCTGTGCAACCCTCCAAAGCCGGGGGAGGAGGAAGAGTGAGGGGATCAAACGGAAGCAGCCAGGATGCGGTGTGCGCGCGCGCCAGAGATGAGGATGGATGGTGCGAAGTGGAAGTTTTGGTGCTGATGGTGCGCGGAGTGCATCTTATAGCAGCAGGCTCCTCCTCACGCTCTTTCTCGCTCTCTCTCTGTCTCTCTTTCTCTATGTCTCTATTTTTCTCTCTCTCGTTGCGTGGTTATCTTAGCACAAGTGAAAGTCACGTGACGCCTTCCAGGTCTCGCCAAGCACTGGTCCTCTTTCAAAGTGGAGGTGTGGGAGACAACAAAGGGATCCTCGCTTTGGGAAGCCGACGCAGCCCTCCTCCTGATCGGATCAACACCTGACGCTGGAAAATCTCGTTAGAACCCCAAAATCTCCCAGAGGGGCCGAGGAGTGGAGACTCACACAAAGCCGAGGAGGACGAAACGTGTGTTTTCACAACAACTCCACCTGTGTGCTGTGTCTTATTTCATTTCTTAGAGCGGTACTCCATGCAATAACTTGTTTAATTTAACACTGGCTGTGTAGGTTCAAGTTAAACAAACAAACAAAAAAAAAACATGGATGGAGTCTGGTGATCCTTTGTTTCTCTCCTCAGCACCACATTAGGAATTCTGGCGCTTGGACGCGTTCAGGAAGAGAATCAAATGTGATGGAACAGTCGCATTGCGCCACCTTGTGGTTTCTTTGATCTCAGACAGTTTTGTGCCCTTTGTTTGCATTATTACCAACACGACTTTTTTTCACTTTTAAATCATTAATTCGAGTTCTTCTGCTTTCCGATGGGAAGACTTTTACAACACTTAACAGCTGAACAGCTGAAGTGTTTTTCACATGAACTGACTGTGTGTGAGATTCACTGAGTTAATTTGACTCAAAGTTGTGAGAGGTTCTAAGCACCACAGCAGTCCTACCCTTGAGTAAACTTCATTTGTTTTTTCTTTACTGGACTAAAGTTTAATGTTGTGTTTATGAAGAACCACAAAAAAAAAAAAAAAAAAAGATTTCATTCCCTGATCTACTCACCAACAGTTAAAGATTGCTTCAAATCTTTACCCATTACATACCCAAGCAGCAAATAATAATAATAACAATTAAAGGGACATATTCCAGCTACACCTAATGGTTACAAGTGTGTATCAATAACCCTAACATTAACCAAAGGCCAATTTACATTTTACCTCTAAACTTGACCTCTGACCCTGAACAAGGGTGTCCATCATATTAGGACTGGGCTTTGATCCCCATGAGGATCATTAGTAGTAAATATGCCTATGTAGGACAGCTAAACAAATACACACACACATATTCATATGTCTGATTTTCATTGGTGCATTTTCAGTCAGTCTTTATTTATTACTTTTGTTAGTCTCAAGTTATTTCAGACACTATTGTGGGTTTTTAATTCATTAACAGAATTATGTCCATGTGTTGAAAGTGCAGCATTTAGGGCAAAAGTCACCGTTTCACTCCCAGCCGATAACTCCACCCTCAGAAAACTGTCACACTGACACATTGCTCAATACCTTGCATAAGATTTGTAAGCATGTGTTTTCTCTCTGGGGTCAGTGAATCTGGTTTTGTTTGGTATGGTCATGGTGTAAAGGATCTTCCCAAAACAATTAAGTGAATTTTTGTTTTGTCTTTTGTAGCTTACTTTAGCACTGATGCTCATCAGAATGCTGAGTTTCAACAGACGGGCACACTTTGGCAGGCCCCGTTTAAATTTCTTCAGACATTTTCAAGTCATCATCATCATCATCATCATCATCATCATCATCATCATCACCATCATCATCATCATCATCATCATCATCATCATCATCATCATTATTATATTATTATTTACAGTTGTACTTCCACAGTAGAGTGATTGTCACTGGGCGTGGACGTAGATAAGCACAAATTTGTGAATTATTGCAAGGACGAATCAGAGTCCGAGTTGCCCCTCCTTTTGTGTGAGCTTATCTGATAGGCGCGATGGTCGTAAGCTCTTCACTGATTGGCTTTCCGTCAACAAGAGGAGGAACGTTGGAAGTCACCGGCTCTGCTTGAGCAGCTTGATCTGCTGTCACCTCGGTCCGAACATCGCCGTGTCCGGTTACCCCCGTCGTCTCTGACTGTTGTGAATTTTTATTCTTAAACTTGAAGGTAAGCGCTTCATTTTAAACACTGTCTGCACAGTTAGATAATGTCGAACTACGGGGAAGCAAGATGCTCTCATTCTGTGTCTTTATCTCGGTACATCTTCCTGTTTTGTTGCTAAAGCTCAACATTTAGTTTTCTAACTCTCAGGACGAAACATGACGTCATACCGTCGTGCTTTAGAACGCTTGCGTTGGAGAAAGTAGAAAACGACTCTGTTTTCCTTGTTCTTGGTCGGGCGCAGCTAGCATAAAGAGCCCATTCAGGCCCTGAGCTGCGTTAGAAAACTCCTTCCTGGTTTCAAGTTTCACGGAGTTTCTTATCAGAATTGTTTTTGCTCAACTGGTTCTGTTAGCGGTTCCTGCTTTCCAGGTATGAACCAACCGCTTCTTGGTCTGAGCGGTCTGTCTAGTCCTCTGTTATACAGAAGCTGTCCCGGAAGCTTTGGGGACACCGAGTAATGACACCAAATTAGCAGATGTCAACAACAGCAACTTCTTCTAACGCCTGAACTCTGTCGGTTTATTGCAATGTTACAATAATACGTACATTAATGTTACATTTTTACGTATGCAGAAGTCGTTATTGTTTTCTTGTTTTGTTTTTGCTTTGGACCTCCACACTGTTCAGTCAATGCATGTGTAAAGCATATGTTTATATGGCTTGTTCAAAAGACCATGTAAGAGGATTATTATGGAGTAAATCTGGCAGTGCAAATTGAATGCACAGTTATTATTCAGTTATGCTCCCACTTAACGCGAAGATTATTTCACAGAGAGCAAACATCTGATGTCTATGTTTTAATTCAGAGGATTAAAACACGAGAGAAGCACCGATCTGCTTTCACGATCACCGATTTTTTGTAAACATCTGACCTGCAAATTTTTTATTTATTTATTTATTTTTTTGGCCACTGCCACATCAAGAACACTGATCTTCTTCAGCAGTAAAATTAGAAAACAAAAATTATTTCTCAAAATCTTATTTTGAGAGGAATTTTTTTGCACAGCCAATATATATATAATACTACAAAATAATTACTGTTTTCTGCAAAAATGATGTCATCTGCAACCATTCATTCATGTTTTATAACTACAACAAAAATTTTTAGAAGAATTTTTGAATTTCTTAAAAAAAATTCTGACAAATCTGTAACAGAGCAGCTAAGTGTTCTGTTCCCCTAATCTATTGATGACAAGCTCCCTTTTTGTTTGGGTTGCCAGTACATACAATTTGTTGCGCTTCTTTTCTTCACAGCGTGTGTGTTTGTGCCAAGATGTCTCAGAAGATCAAGGCTGGCTCAGTGGTGGAGATGCAGGGCGATGAGATGACTCGGGTCATCTGGGAGCTGATTAAGGACAAGCTGATTTTCCCTTACTTGGAGCTGGACCTGCACAGGTGAGTTTGAGGTCATTGATTGTTTTTCCCTCAAATGTGATGAAGGATTTCAAAATCCAAATGTGACACCAAAAAACAGGAGGCATATTGTCACTTATGGATGAATGTTGAGTTGTTGTAGGACGCTCACTGTGACTGTAAGGCTGGGTAGGTTATATTTAAATTATGTAGATTTTTTAAGCAAGATATTCCCAGTAAATAAACATTATCTTTTCTGTCCCTGACTCAGCACTGAGCTAACTGCTAACAACATTAGCACTCTGAGGACAACCACGCTAGAGCATAAAAATAATATATCTTACCTTACATTTGAATGCTTGACTTTCTAAGTAACTGTCCAATAAAATATCTGAAAATACTATTCAAACAATGGATCTTTACCTGTTAGAAAGTGGCCCTGCAAGCTCTGGCGTTGTTAGTTTCTGGACTTCCTGTTTTTAGCTGTAGATTGTTGATCCACTTTTCTCCTCTTTTTTGATAAGTTTTTTAAAATTAACTCCTTTGTGACCAACTATCTTCAAAACATGAAAATAACGTTTATCTTTCTCTCTATTAGAGCGGTTGGAACAACCATACAGGTCACAGACATTAGACATTTTAATGTTGGATCAACAGAAATAAATGGGCTGCATTTACTTCCGGCCCTCCATCTGCAGTGGGTGACATCGGTGCTATGTCATCTGAAACGCAGCAATACTTTTTCCCCTTTCAATTAGCATTCAAAATGTGAAAAAAAAAAACTTCACAAAAGTTTCTGTTTGGTGCTCCTGTAGCTGCTGACATAAAGTGACTGTTCCTGCAGACCTTGCATGTCTGGTTTAGATTGTTTTCATTAAACTTTTCTTGGGGATGTCTCACAATATGAATCCCAGTGCAACACTATGGCTGCATTGATAACTTAGAACGATCTAACTCTTACAGAAGTTTCCTCTAAAAGTGGGTTTGTCTTGGGGAGGAAGTGCACAATTTGGCTGCAGTTGCTCAATGTTAGTGTGTTATTCATTCCAGAAAAAAGAACAAATCACAGCATGGGAAGTACAAAATGAAAGACATGAAAGGAAATGTTCACAGCTGTTAAATAAAGCTGAAATAATGTTTAAACTTAAAAGCCTTTTAATTTAACTCCTCATGTTTTGATGAGAGGGTTTGATCAGCCTTTCTGTCATGTTTAAAGGATATAAAGCTCATAATACTCACATATTTTTTCACTTTGAATGTTTGCCTTTTTTGGTGAACTTTCGAATAGATTTTTAAAATCTATGTGATATAAAATCACGTAATCTTATGTGATCATAAAAAAGTTAATGATCAGTTGTGATCAAGTTCTGAAAGTCCAGTTATGATAAGCACTGCGTATTACTGACCTTGTTACACCAGTAGAATCTGAGAAGGTGGAACTATCAGAGATTGAGCAACCTAAAAAGTAAACTTAAAGTTTCTTACATTCACAAAGGGATAATTTTGTAGAGTTTGTCTCAGCAGTCAATATTTTACCCACATCAAGAGTCCTCAGAACCCTAAGTCATTAACATTGATGTTCAGGTGTTTACAGAATTTCTTGCACATTATTATAACCTAAATTTTGTTCCATCTCAGTGTTTTACTCAAACTACTTTCCAATCCCAAAATTTCTAAAATATCCATGCAAACACTAGCTTAAAATGATTAAACCCCAGTGAAAGGTGAAACAGGAAGTGTGTAGAGTAAATGTGTGATATTAAAACGACTTAATGTAATAACTGCCGATGCACTGATTAGACTTTTCCTGGCTGATTCTCATGTTTGCTTTGCTTTGAATCATGAAAGAAAACAAACGTGGTGCAGGTTTTAAATCCAACTGAAAACAAAGCAATGATTAGATCATTCCCATTCATGGATGCAAAAGTGTCTGACTTTCTCCTGGTTTATATATCAACATGCATAAAATATATGGAGCTTCGTATGTTTCAAACCTCCAAAAAAGGCGCATTTAAATGGAATTATTTTGCAAATTGTTGATGAATTTGTAAATCATTGGACAGAAGTGAAAAGGAAAAATGGAGTGGTGTGTTACTACTGCAAGTCAGTCATTTGTAGATGTTTGTGAAATGGACAAAAAGATTTATTGATTCAGTAAAAATAACAAATAGCTAACAAATAAGTAGCTTTAAAAAAACTGAGAAAATCAATAAAATTAATAGTTTATTCTGGTGACTCCACCCTCTGTTCTTTATTCATCAGTTTTTGCGTCCTGGTTTAAGCTGTCTGCAGAACGGGAAGGGAAAACTAGGTAAAAGGTCACCTCTTCAAACACAGGCTTCGACAATGAGCCAGTATTTCTCAACCCCGGTCCTCGACTCCCACTGCTCCTTGTGTTTCAATGTTTCACTGCTTTCACACACCTGATCCAGCTTATTGCAGTTCAGTGAAAGCCTGTTAATCAGCCATCAGTTGCTGTGAGGTGCATTTTGAAGAAAGAAATAAAAAGGATTAATCCACATCAACATATCATCAAGTACCGAAAATATGGCCAAGTATAACTAATGTTTGGAAAAATGTAATGTTCCGATTGTTGATTTTTTTGTGTGTGTGTTTTCATGATGTAAAGCACTTTGAACTGCCTTGTTGATGAACTGCCATACAGATAAACTGGACTTGAAGCAGAAAAACGCCAAAGATAAACAGAGCAGTCTGCCTTGAATAGCAGCATAAGAAAACACTGATAGAAGGATGAACAACATTCTGATCTGGTTGTGATTGTTCCACTGGTTTGTTGGAAGTCATGTGTAATCAGTCAGTCGTTGCACACAGGACTGCTTGTGTCTCGGTGTTTCAAAAATGTCCTCATTAAAGACACTAACAGTGGAGTCTAAGAGAGGAACAGGGTGTTAATAGACCCTGATGTGAACTCTGTGACGGGTCTTTGAAGAGTTGTAATTAGCTGCAGTGTGGAACGGGCAGTGCGCCGGCAGCTGTTTGAATTATTTTGTAGTTGAAAGCAAGCTCACGTTCAGTTTCCCCTCACATTAATGTTGCTTCCGTCTTCTGACAGTAAGTTCATTTCTAAACCCACTCACAGGAGTTTAATATTCAGAATTTTAGCTAAGTAAAGCAGTGGCTTCAGCTCCCATCAGTGCCTGGCTAGTTGGCGCTCCAGGCATGTTTCTAAATTGTGTCTAATGAAGCATGAATAATAATGGCAACAGAGCATCTTCTTTATCGGTGACCCATTTCTGCCTGGGGTACAGAGATTATAAATATCTTTAGTGTCTTCCAGGTTTAAATCATTTGATTTGGCCGCATTTAGCTAGAAGATGTGCAGATCACAGCCTTTTCAATAAAAACAGAAAACTGTCGTTCTTTTTCTCACAGTCAGGACTGGATAAAGGTTACAAAGCAAAATGTAATGCCTCTCCTGTAACCAAGTAGGTCACATGACTCTATATGTCCCATAACTTGAATAAAGAACAGACATTTGTTGGAAAATAACAATCAACTTGTGACGACGTGTCTGTATTTTTTATAGAATGATCTAGATCAGGACTGGTCAAACTCGACTATCTTCGTGCAAGGATGCCATTATTTTGCCTCTCAAGTCAAATCATGACATGGGTAGCTTTATATTGTCTGTTTCACTTTTGCTGCTAAAATAGCTGAGACTCATGAAATCATGGACTCTAAAAGACCTCTGAAAACTCAGTGAGCTCTCTTAAAATCTTTTTTCTGGCCTTTACATTGATGTACATTAATGCTTCTACCACAGAAGTGCACATGTGTTTTACCTCCTCCAATTTTTATGTCCACTTTCTGCATGCCATTAGCTATAATTAAGCCTTGATTCCAGTCTCCTGGTTGTCGTCCTGCTCAGCTTTGACCTCGGCATGGAGAACCGAGACGTGACCGACGACCAGGTCACGGTCGAGGCAGCGGAGGCAGTCAGGCGCTACAATGTGGGCATCAAGTGTGCCACCATCACGCCGGACGAGAAGCGCGTGGAGGAGTTCAAGCTGAAGAAGATGTGGCGCTCGCCCAACGGGACCATCCGGAACATCCTGGGAGGCACCGTGTTCAGGGAGGCCATCATCTGCAAAAACATCCCCCGCCTGGTGTCCGGCTGGGTCAAGCCCATCATCATCGGCAGGCATGCACACGGAGACCAGGTGAGCTGGTCCTCAGCACTGCTAATAGTGACTCCTCCAAGCTTCCAGAAAACAGCTGAAACATCATGATATAAGAGTTTTACATCAGTCAATATAGATAATTATTGATTGTTTTTTTGTTTTAAATATATGAAATACTTTGAAACTAGTGACATGACATTCCCATTTTGTCTACAGTTTTCTTTCCAGCTGTTGCACTCTTTTTCTCTCTTCACTCCACTCCATTGTTTTGTATTTGTCAGTAAACACAGTGGCCAAACCTGAAACTGCTGCTGCGCATGTTTCTCAAAAAGTTGTCGCTAGGTTACCAATGACTTGGAGTGAACAGAAGTTACATGTTAGGTACCCCACTGTTCAGTCCTGTGACCCCTCGTGTTTAATGTCTACATGCCCCAGCTGGCTCAGGTTATTGCAGGTAATATAATCGAGTGAACCCTGAGAGGTTGTGTGGCTAAAGCCTTTCCTCTGCTTCCATCCCCCACAATGCTGTGCGGTTCTGGATTGGAGTTAAGCGAAACTATTGAAAATTCTATCTTTTAATATTGATCACATGTGTATTGTGACATATATTGTTATTGCATTTTTGCCCTGCAGGAATCATAGTACAAGGTTTTACCAACTTTCTAACAAAGCTACTCCTGAAGCACACTAGAACAGGCCTCTGCACTTTGTGTACTAATGAGCGATCTCAGATCCACTGTTGGATAAGACATGACGGGGTTGCCAGGAGACTCCAGATCAATAATTAAATTTCATCCCCCGCTCTTTGGACCGGCCTCTGTTGTTAGGATCACACATCTGGGTAGCAGGTTGGTTTATGGCTCTGTGACAAAGTCAACAGTTGTGTGTTCAGAGGAAAGGTGTAGGTGAAAGGTAAAAAACCCTGCTGGTTACATAATGGATGTGCCTTAGATACTCCGACTGACGCTTCCTGCTGACGTCTTTATGGCTGTTTCATGAACTTTGCACGATGCTTATCATTTTTGTACTTTTTGGTGGGTTCTAATACACTGCTGATTCTCTCTTCCTTGCTGTGCTCTCCACAGTACAAAGCCACTGACTTTGTAGTGCCAGGTCCTGGGAAAGTAGAGATGATCTACACACCCACAAATGGAGAGCCGGTCAAATATGTCGTCCATCAGTTTGAAGGTAAAGAGGAAATCAACTCGCAGTGCAGTCAAACTCGCAACACAACAGGACATACGAAAGAGCTGATCATTTTACGGAAACCTCTCAGATTTAGCATCGTTGTTTTTCACCATCTAATTGCTTGTGCAGAGTAGAGGTTCTTCTCTCAAGTAAAATGTGGTTCAATATCCCTGGAATTTTGCACGAGTTTCCTGCTGTCCATTTAGCCATTGTCCATTCTCCAGGAACTACAAACAGGATCTAGATTTGTCGGTAACACTTAATTAGAAGCGGTATACATAACTGATATGACACTGTCAAAAACATTAAATAACACCTGAACAAGAAGGAGTCCTCATGAATGTTTTTGACTGCCTTAAAAGTGTCTTTCAGTAAACAATGACACTTTTAAGGCAGTTTGTATTCTTTGTATTCTTCATGAGGACATCCATTGTAATCGGCTCATGTTGTTGTGTCTGTCCAGGTACCGGTGGTGTGGCTTTGGGGATGTACAACACCGATTCATCCATCCGAGACTTTGCTCACAGCTCCTTCCAGATGGCTTTGTCAAAGGCCTGGCCGCTGTACCTCAGCACAAAGAACACCATTCTGAAGAAATACGACGGTCGCTTCAAGGATATCTTCCAGGAGATCTATGAGAAGTGAGACCTTCACAAAATTGCTAGAATAACACGCAAACCGACGCAGAACTGATAGGGAAATGCTTGTGTCTTTCAGAGAATATCGACCTCAGTTTGAGGCTAAAGGAATCTGGTACGAGCACCGACTCATCGACGACATGGTGGCCCAGGCCTTAAAGTCAGAGGGAGGCTTCATTTGGGCTTGCAAGAACTATGATGGCGACGTGCAGTCGGATTCTGTAGCACAAGGTTGGTGAAACGATCCATTTGGTGAACAGCGAAGGAACCTCTGCTCCCGATTACGCCAACCAAAGGTCACGACTGATGGTTGTTTTTAGGGTACGGTTCTCTGGGCATGATGACGAGTGTTCTGATCTGTCCTGATGGACGCACCGTGGAGGCTGAGGCCGCACACGGCACGGTGACGCGCCACTACAGGCAGCATCAGCAGGGCAAAGAAACCTCCACCAACCCTATAGGTCAGAGGAATATTCTTAATATACAAACATGCGCCTCGGTGTTTTTGACCGAAGCCTGTCCTGACGCTGTGGATGTTTGTTTCAGCTTCCATCTTTGCCTGGACGCGAGGTCTACTCCACCGGGCGAAGCTGGACAACAACGCAGAGCTCCGGGTGTTTGCTGAGGCTCTGGAGGCCGTCTGTATCGAAACCATCGAGGCTGGATTTATGACCAAGGACTTGGCCATCTGCATCAAAGGAATGCCCAAGTAAGTCACGTCCATCAGACATTACGAGCACATTTATTAGAGACACAAACTCATAGCTCTATCGTAAATCCCTTTCTGGTATTATGGTGCAGGAAGGCCTGCCACAATAACAAATGTTGCTGGACGATAAATTATCCCAGAAGTTATTGCAATAAATGATAATACTGTTGTTTTGAGATGATTGTCAATATAGTGGTATAATTTAATGGTAATGGCATAATAATGCATAAAGGTCAATAAACTTTAATTTTTTACAAATTTAACATTGGAACAAGACAATTTAAATATCCCTAATAGAGAAACAAAACAACCAAGACAACAAACAAAATGAAGATTCTGTAAACAAAATTGTCCTTCAAACAGTTGAGACAAAACCACTGAAACGGAGACTTTCGTCATCCAGTTTTTGGTAGAAAGAGAGAAAATAGAAAAACAATAAACCATCCACATCGAAATGATCAAGCTTGTTTGCATTTATCATTTGATTAATTTTAGTGCTTTACTTGGACATAGCTTCAGGTCAAATGTTGGAGTGCCTTTCAGGGTTTTCCCCAGAAAACTTGCTAAGCCCAGTGGTTCGGGTGCTGGGGCAGTCATTCAGTCAGCAGCTTGCCGTGTTTTTGAGTTTAAAAATGTATAAAGTTGATAGGAAATTTGAAAATATCACTTGATAATTATGTGCTATGGGAAGAGAAATGCTGGAATACCGACTATAAAGTGTTAAAAAATAAATAAGCAGTGCTTAGCCTGGTGGGGCCCCAAGTAACTTATAATGCACTGGGGAAAACCCTGCCATTGTTCTTGTGGTTGTTCTCTAGAGACCCAGCAATACTAACAGCAAACCAATGAATTATAACCAGTGTCATGATTTTACTGAAACACAAGATATTCCATACTTTATCCATAGACAGGAAAGCACACATTGTTTTCCTGCTGTTTGTACTGGGATTCATGTAATAGAACAAGATTATTGTGAGATATCATCCAGGTTCCTTTTTTAACTGTTTAAATTTCTGATCTAGACCGGGAAAACACATTTTTTATTGATTGTCAATGTTTTACAGTCTGCCTGAACATTGTGGCCCACAGGATGAAGTCCACTGACATTTCATACTGAGTTACAACAGTTGTAGTTTCACCACAATAAACAAAGATCAGTTGTCTTCTCCTTTGTCAGGATATTTCAATTAAAAGATTAAATGTTTATTGTCAGATTAAATATTGGTTTCTCCAACAGAGGGGACTTCATGCTTCACGCAAAAAAAAAAAAAAATCAGCAAATACAGAGGTATTATGGGATAGATTACAGGTCACTGAGTTCATTTTGGACGCCTGAAAATGTAATGTAGGCCATTTCATGAGACATAATTTTTCTTCAGAAGATCTTTTAAAGTAATAATTCACATCTTTTAAAGATTATTGCTATTATGTATTTGCTTGTTAAATTATTTATTATTATTTATAGCTACAATCTTATGAGGATTTTGTATAATGATCAGTAATTAGTAAGTTATATTAGGGTCAGAGGTGATGTCACAGTCTAAGAGAGCAGTGGGTGTTACGCCACTCTGCAATTAAATAGGATCTAGGTAAAATTTGAGAAGAAAGACAACAGAATTACAGAGTTTATATTTTAGACCATCTCTACACTTCAGGTGTAGAAAATTAAGTCTTCTTTCTTGAAGCTTCAAACAACTTTTTGCTCTTGTTGAATTTCTTTTGAAAAACATCTCAACAGCTGCCTTTCCACTACAAATGTGTGCAAAACTTTGTTGGAATTCAGCTAATGTTGAAAAGCATAATATCAGAAATATGGTTTTTACATTATATAAGAAACACAATTAAAATAACACATTAACAAGTTTTTCACATAATAAGTCAACACTCAGCATCATCCTACCACTTCCTGTTGTCTTCTTTGTCTTTTCTGCCAGTAGTCACACTAGGTTGTTGATCATGTGACTTCTGTGTTCAGTTGTGGAAAACACAAATTTTGATATGGCACCACTCATCCTGGTGCCAAAATTTTTGATCAAAAATGTGTTTTTTCGAAAATGACATTTTTCCCTTAAGCAAATATATTTTTGTAATTCCAACTTGCACAATTTTATGGTCACATCAAACACAGTCACTGAAGTGGAAAAAATACAATAAGGTCACTTCTGCTAGTGGTATTGCTATATGTTTTTTATTATTTATTATATGGTCCCACTAAGATAAAGTTATTTGGGTTACATGTACAAGGTTGGACGTTGTTTTCCACAGCTGCATGGGAACCAGACTGTTTCCCATGCTTTGGATCCCTTATCCTGGTATAAAACTCATGTGTTGTCTCTGCCTGGCAGGGTTTTCATCCAGACTTGCTTCATTATTGATTGTCTTTCGAGCTCTCTGAGTTGTGCACAATTCATGAATAAACCTGATTGAGTGATTTTACCTAAACAGTGCTTGGGAACAGTTTTTTTTTCCACGACACACTGATACTGAAATTGTCTTGGGTCAGCTAGACAAGCCAGAAAAGAGCTGTTGTGGTAGTTATCACTGTTATGTCAAAGGTAGGATTTTTTACTTCTGACCAGCTAATCTACCAGTCAGGGTCAGTGAAGACTAAAAATCATTCAGTTCTCTGACCTTCTCTCCTGTATTTATTTTTTTGTTTGTTTGTTTTTTATTTTGCAGTGTGACACGCAGCGACTACTTGAACACATTTGAGTTCCTGGACAAGCTGGCAGAGAACCTGAAGATAAAGCTGGCCACGCAACCCAAACTGTGATCCCACTTCCCCAGCTGCAGCACTTACACACAGACACACACCGCTGGCCCACGCACACAGGGGGTGACCTTCCAGAAAGCGGAGTGTTGGCCAAGCAGGCAGGAACTCCACAAGGTCTTAGCCGTAGCAAAGGTTTGATCAAGGAGGGTGCGCCATCATTCATGCTGCATCAGAGCTGCATCACCCAGACATTAACAGCCTCCAGGAACTAAATGACCTCTGACTTTAAGGCACAGTGTTGTTTTTTATTTTACTATGGTTGCACTAGCTCCCTGATGTTCTCTTGGACCAGAAGTTGCTAGTGAACTTCTGGACCGTCATTGCCTTATTTGCTATTTTTATATAAATCATGTGTGGATTCTGGTCTTCTCCGTTGCCTCATCATGTTTTACAAAAACCTCAGACGCCGTTGTGAAACTGGACAGCCGGAGAAGCAGAGCACAATCACCGGTGTTGACTGTAATGAGACTTTTCAGCTTTCAGCTGAGTGACTAAACATTCCATGACATTATTCATCTCGTAACTCAGAAAACATAAGAAACTGTAAAGATTTCAAGAAGTCTGACTCCTTAATACAGTTTGCGAGCACACTACTCATAACCAATATAAACTCTTAAATGTCCAACACTGACTTAACGAAGAGATGTATTTATATGCCGTTGTGTGTGTGTGTGTGTGTGTGTCTTTGTGTGTGCATCAGCAATAAATTCATGTAATAAATGTGTCTGCCAAAAACAAAGTTGTAAAACTGTTCATTTTATAACAATACACAGACATTAGAGCTCAGAGTACAGTAATCAATTTTAATATCAGACACAGATAACCTAATTAATTGAAATGGTTTTAAATCGTTACATTTTTGATGGAAGAAAGCTATGAAACATAACCCCGCTTTTACTACCAGTTTATTTTAACCCCCACATCCATAAAATGAACTTTTAAAAGCTAAATTTGATTTAGCCAGATTGGTCAAAGTCTTGACATCTGTCAACCATTGACTGGTTGTCACCATGTAGGGGGGCACAAGCAATTATTAAGTTTTGGGGAGATTTTACTAGGATGGTTGTGACCCTATAGTTTTTCACATAACTGTAAGCAAAATGTGGGAAACGTTTGACTGAATCTGGAATGGAACTGTGAGGATTCAGCAACAACGTAGTCTGATCTCTGTTGAAAAGCCATCTGTCAGATAAGAAACAAATAGCAGGTTGAAAAACAACATATGGACACAATTGTATTACAATCTCCTATGTTATTATTATTATTAATTACTCAGTAAATTGATTTTGATTGTTCAGCAACAACAGGATGTGGCTCGCTTTTGCTTTACTTAGACAATACTTGTTTATGTTCCAAGTTAGAATCAAATTAACCGCCATGAAAAAACAAAATTAGAATACATTATGTCACACCACAAGTATTTTTATTAAAAAAAAAAAAAAATTAACATTTTTTAAAATTAGGTTGCCCAATTACTTTTGGGAAACCTAATTGCTGTTCTTGAATTGTGGTTGAAGGCCGAACAAAAATCATTCAGAGGACCGCGAGTGACCCCCTAGCCATTTATTGGACACCGCTGATTGACAGGAAGTATCTGTGCTCAGTGTTATTGCAGCGTAATAATGTCAAGGTTGACGTGATTGTGTTAGTTTTTAATAAGTTTTACTAAATCACAATTCGTCTGCCTTTACTAAATAATAAACGTAAGAGATTTCTTTTTAGTTTTGAACATGATAAAAAATACAAAATCACGCAGATGAGCAAGACATATTTTTAGTTCTACAATAATCTTAACATGCTCGAAAATTGCGACCGTATAAAAACCTGAAGCAGAAACAAGAAAAACAATATGAACCCGAGAGCCTGAGTTTGTCCAGCAGAGGGCGCTGTGGCAGGAAAAGCCTCCGCTCGTGTTTTTGACAGTAAACAGCTGACAGCAGGTGATAACAGGTGATAACAGCACTGGAACTTAAAACAGAGTAACTACTGTAAGCACAGAGCTGCCGGGCCGCAGGGTGGGAGCCGCCTCATTCTCACACACCGTCCCTGAACCTGCCGGTGCCCGCCGCATCATGGACCCTCAACGCAACCAAGTGAACTCCAGAGGGAGAAACGACCCGAGGCAGAGCGCAGCGGGAGCGTCCGGAGCGGAGCCGCAGGCCGGGTATGTGGACGGACAAACCCCCGAGGTGGGGAGGCAGCCAGCGGCAGACCGACAGCCACAGTAGTGAGTAAAAACGCCTGCAACTAATATGAACAAGTGACTCGCAAATGGTGACTGATGTTGAAAAACCAAAGAAAGAAATGTAAAGGCTGGCGTTTCTATCTGTGTTTACGTATAGGGTTTGTTGTTTTGTTTGTTTGTTTTGTGCTAAATGAAAATATATTATACTGAAAGTTGCGT
The DNA here is from genome assembly GCF_027474105.1 of Poeciliopsis prolifica. Taxonomy (NCBI): domain Eukaryota; kingdom Metazoa; phylum Chordata; class Actinopteri; order Cyprinodontiformes; family Poeciliidae; genus Poeciliopsis; species Poeciliopsis prolifica. The sequence continues at coordinate 1,336,138 of NW_026562431.1, forward strand.
TTTCCTTGACAATCAGCTCACTTTCAGTTTCGTTTCAGTTTAGCAATTGGAACCGTTGCCTTCAGGGTGTGTGGTAAATCCCAGTCTCCTCGAAAACGCTGGACGACTGGGTCTAGCAAGGACCAAAAAATAGCAACCTTAGCTAATTAACTCTAATGTAGACACTGAAGCTTTAACTGGAAGCTTTTAACGGAAGAAGACGGAAAGTATTAGAAAGGTAACATTGGTTTCAGAGTGTTTTTTTATTTTTATTTTTATTGTGCTATGTAAAACCTTTGACCAGAGGGTTTAGGGTGTGGAATGTCCATTTGGAATCCTCTGAATGATCTGGCGTGACTCCCATCAACTGCACCACAGCCTATAGGGTCACTGACAAATAAAAATATTGAGCTTTGATATTTCCAAAAAGTTTTCATTTATTTATTTATTTACCACATTGCAGGACAAAGTGAACCATCAGGGGAAAATAAACCCATATTTTCCATTTTACGGATTATGTTTCCATTATGACGTCATTATTTCCAGATGTGGTCACTCCTTAACTGTGATTATAGTGTATTTCTAAAGAAAGTAATAATTATTTGTTAATCAAATGTCCCCCACACTTATCCTATTATTTTAAAAGTGAAAACGGCAAAAAATAAATAAATCTCACATTTTTACAATTTCAAAGCCTGAAATCCATCAATAGGTGACAGCACTGTCATTTTCCATCAACATTCTATGTAATGGAGGAATTGTGATTTAATACAGTGATCTGACAGACAAAACTCAACTAACAGTCATTTTTCTAAACATTTGAAACAATTAATGCATCAAGGAGACATTTCTAAATGGCACTATAAACTGAAAACTGTTATTTCTCATAATAGAATGAAATTGCTCTCGAGTTTTTGAAGCTACATAAAATGAAACGTTTTAACGTACATATACAATTGTGTAGAAAACATTGTTGGTGATCTATTTTTTGAAATACAACTAGAGGGAGACAAATTGTTCTCTTTTTCATGGAATTCCTCCTTGGGCAACTCTGTTTTTGGTTTGCATTAAAAATAAATCGTGAACATAACCACAGACATTCAATAGTTTTATTTGCAGACTCGTTCTTCAAACTTGGCAAAATACAGAAAACTCTTTCAAAGAAAGAGGCATCCGTGTCTCTTTTTTTGGTCTCCTAGCCTGAAAAAATGTTCTTGACCAAAATGAAAAGCAGTTGAGCGACCAAAGAAATCTGCCTTTTAATAAGGCAAACGCACAGTTTTATTTATGTATTCAGATTGATTTGTTGGTTTTTCCTTTTTTTCAGATTTTCATGTTTTGTGTTTTTCAAAAGAGGTTGGCCTCAGACTGTGACCTAGGCTGGACGTCTGCGGCCTATAAATACTCACCTAACACAAACATGACAGAGGTTTAAAGCTTTTCCATGTGAAAAACTCTCCGGACGCTGGCAGGAAGCTGACAACAAGCCACTAATGGCTCCGTTCCACAGAGAAATCGGCTCGATTTTAAACACCCTGACCACAATCATCAGCTTGCTTTTCTTCCTGGGCGGAGGTTTCTGCTTGTTGGCATTTCCCTTTCTGTTAAATTATCAACAAAATCGCCCCAAACACTTCTCCAGCAGATTCCCTGGAACGTGGACAGACGGTCAGAGGAAACAGAAATCACACTTTGGTGTAAAGTCGGATGGTTTCTGTTAAAATGATCCCTGGATGAGTTCACTGAGTGTTTCTGTTCCAGGCCAGAGGAGCAGGATGTTCTGGGAGTCAGGAAAAGAAAAAAGAAAAATACATTTTGTCTTTCTCTGGAGCTTCACTTCAGAGAACAACTCTGCAAAAACACAACATCTTACCAAGTATTTCTGGTCAAGTTTATTGTCCAAATATTTTACAACATTTGAAAGAAGACAACTAATGAACAAGAAGCTTTTCAAAAAGATACAGGAGCTTAATTTTTTTATGTTGATATAAAAGTACTCGTTCCATTGGCAGATTATTTCATTTCCTTAATGATATGAGTGAAAAAAACTGCCAGTGGAACTAGTACAATCAATATTATATCTATATTAATGGGTGATTGACCATATAAAACCATATCTTGCTGAAAAGTTACTCATCAGTTAGTTTTGTCTTATTTCAAGTATAATAATAAGATATTTGTACTAGAAACTAGAGCAAATACTTGATAGGACTTTTGTGTTTTTGCAATGAAGTGAAAGTGTTTGAAACTAAAACATATCCAACGTTTATGTTTACATTTTAAAACCAGCAGTTCTGCATTTTAAAATCTTACACCGCAGTTTAACTTCGTTCACTTTTTTATGCCATTTTCATGTGGAATCTTGAGTTTTCATCTGCCTTGTCCAAGAGCGTTGAAGTTTCGACACTCCGCGGGTCCAACAGATGGATGTGTAGTTTTTAATACTCGAGTGTTTTGAATTTACGACAGTGTATCGCGGACACGGAGAAAAAACGAAGAGCAAAAGGTGAGAATTTCCAACAAAAAGCTCAGAAATTTTGAGATTAATCTCTGAAACTTTGTAGAAAAAAATTAAAGAAATGTCTGAGCAAAAAACGATCAAAAACATAAATAGAAAAACTCAGATGTTTTGAGATTATTCTCTGAAACTATTTTTAGAAAACAAACATGGCAAATTTTGAGTTTCAAAAAGTTAAGAAATTTTGACTTTCTGAAATTTTTTACTCAAAAACATATTGATTATTTTATTTACTGAGCCCCATCATCATCATCACCACCACCACCACCATTAGGAACGAGACTAAAACCACTGAAGCCCATGTTCACTTAATGTCGTCAATACAACATCTTGAATGTTGCAGATGCAACATATCAGAATGGGGTGTGAAATGCGTTGCTTTCATTATGTATTCAGTCGGGAACGAGTCACATGTCTCAAATGTAGAATCGGGTTTTGATGCTGCAGCACCTGTTCAAACTTTGTCTGAATGCTGGATTAGAGTCGGCGTTCTCGTCCCTAACCGGCTCTTTGTGTCTCAGCTCAGGAGCGTTCACCGTCATTCCGCCCAACCAGACCCGCCGGAGCAAGACCAAAGAAAGTAATGATCCGCTTAAATCTGCTCTGATCTTCATAAACGTTTGGCAAATTTGCTTCCGGTGATTGATGTGGAATTCCTCTGCAGTAGCTCAGAAGGGAATTGAGAATCTTGAGAGGTTCAAGGAGGCACACAGGCCCGGTCCGCTGCACCTCGCTCCAGAGAGGCTGGGTAATCACTGTGATCAGCCTCATTACATTCACCGAGTTTATCGGCACTTTATAGTCACTGATATCTGTTGATCCATCCAGGTGGAGGGGATGTAAGTATAGCCGAGGCCAGGCAGAGGCAGTTTACCAACCAGAGAAACTCCAGGCTGCAGAAGAAGGTATATTATCTTCCCTCATACACTGAAAAGGCAAAATCTTACCAAGTATTTTAGTTCACTTGAAATAAGACAAAACTAACCTATAAGTAACTTTTCAGCAAAAAAATTAAGAGACCACTTCAAATGATCGGTTTCTTTGGTTTTACTCTTTGCAGGTAGATGTTTGAGTAAAATGAACATTTTTCTTTTATTGCATGAACTACTGTCAACATGTCTCTGAAACTCCACACAAAAATCTCAGTATTTATTTTCAGAAAATGAGACATGGTGAAAATAACAAAGATGCAGTGCTTAAATAATGCAGAGAAAACAAGTTCATATTCATTTAGAAACAACAATGCTAATGTTCGAAGAGATCAGAAATCAATATTTCTGATCAACAGGAGGTTTTCCATGGGGTTCAGTGCGTTGGGCTCTTCATTCTATTCCAGAGCTGTGTAGGAGCTTGTTTCATGGAAATAATTTCTTGAAATCAATGAAAAAAATACTTGTTTTATTTGCAGATTAAATCACTTTTAACAAGGGGAAATTGTCTTGTTCTAATACATTTATCTGCCAGTGAACTTGTACTTTTTTTCCCACCAATATCAAATTTACATAAAACAAGCTCCTATATCTTTCTGAAAAGTCATGTCTAAGTTAGTTTTGTCTTGTTTCAATTGTAATAAAATATTTTCACTAGAAACCAGATCAAAATGATCTGGTAAGATGTAGTGTTTCTGCAGTGTATTGTTTTGATATGTAGATTTGTGTGATCCAGCCACGCAGCGTTCAGACAGCAGACGCTTTGGAAACTGTCGGATGTAATTCAGTTCCACACGTGAACGTGTGACACAGACTGGGGTTATGTCTTTGACACTGCGGTGGAAACGTCAGACAGGGGAAAAAAAATTGGATTGGGGTCAAATTCACCTGCACTATAAAATGCTTCTACACAATTTACCATCAGATAGGATGAAGTATTTGGTTATGGGAGCTAATGACAAACTGATTTTCATATTTATATTATTTCAATTCATTTTACATTTACGGACTAACTTGCCTCGGTGCATCACACCCAACCTAATGGAAGATTTTTAAAATTTGAGGTTGCAACATTTAGCCATGTTGCAAACAGGGATGTGAATACTTTTACAGCACTTGGACACATCCTAATCAGGGTTTTTTGTTTTTGTTTTTTTTCATCTATCAAACATTTGTGGTAATTCTGTGGCATCCTGTTTCATAATTCCCAAATCAGAGACAGAGCAGCTGATTAAATAGGTTTTGAAATGCTGTGTCTGAGCGTGCTTAAGCAGTGTGATTAAATATGATTATCTTATCTGACCTTTTACGTTGGAGTTCTTTTTTGTTTTTCCAAGCTTAAAAAGGAGGAGATGGACAAGAAGAAGAGACAAGAGGAGGAGGAAGAGTGGCAGAAGATGAAGGCCGCACAGAGGGAGAAGGTGAGTCCAGACGTATAAAATCAGAATCATGTCTGCAGCACAGATGTCTGAAATGTCACAATCTGAAGGACTGCTGGGTTGGTTTTTATTTTTCACATTTCCATTCCTCTTACCAACAAAAACATACATTTTTTTGATCAGCCATTTTTTTGATCAGCCGTTTGTGATGGAGGTTGTTATGTGGGGAGTTTTCTGACCAAGCGTTCCGATCTTTTATCACCTTAATTAGTGTCACTGTTCTCCATCCTGATGGAAAATCCACAGAACTTCACCAAACTGATGGGAGAGGCTCCTCCTGAAGTCACATCTGTACTCATAACCATGTCATTAGGGGGAATTGTGGGTAAACATGATTTATTATGTGGGTTTTAAAACAATGTTTCGCTTTTACTTCTATACAAATGATTTTCCAGAACAATCAGAGGAAATAACTTTAGCAGTTGCTCCTGCAGCTTCCTGAATGTTCTTCAACTCAAATGCCTTCGTCCAAAACTCTTCTCCTCACAGTGTGCACGCCCGCAGCTACACCTGCTGCCAATCATGAGCGAGCTCTGCTCTGGTGGCACTACTCTGGATGACACTGCACTGCAAAAACACAACATTTTACTGAGTGTCTTTTGTCTGGTTTATAGTGGAAACGTCTTAGTTCACTTGAAATAAACTAACTTAAGAGTGAATGTCAGCAAGGTACAGAAGCGTGTTTTAGTCAGTTATTCCTTAATATTGATGGAATATTAAGGAAGATTAATTCACTTATGAAAAGACATTTTTCCCATATGATAAGTGAAATAATCTGCCATTAAAACCTGTAATTTAAGGTGTTATTGACTGAAAACAAGCTCCTATATTGCGATGAAAAGTTATATGTAAGTTACTTTTGTCTCATTTCAAGTGTATTAAGATATTTACAATAGAAACTAGACCAGAGATACTTGATAAGACTTAGTGTTTAGTAGTGTTCAGCCTCCTGAAGTCGTCTTCTCTGAAATTAAACATTGCATCTTGAAGTTCTTCACAACTCACAAAACACTTCTTTCAACTCTACATCCTGCTTCTTGTTGTCTTAGTTTACTTTTGAACAATTTATGTCACAACTCAACAACTCCTCAAGAAACGATTCTTCTTTTAAAAGAGCGAAACATCTGCTTGAGAGAATGCAAAGCTGTGATTCAGTGAAACATGAGAAGGGAGAACTGCCAGGTTTGGCCTGTAGGTGTCAGCAGAGACAAGCGTCCAGTGAAGCGTCTCCGTTTCTCCCGGCGTCAGGCTGAAGAACCACCTGACTGATGGGGCTGTGGAGGAATGAATGTCAGACGTGTTTCTGGGCGATTACCGCAGGACACCAAACCGGTAACCATAGAGACCGTTTTCCCACGTTGCGCCATTGGCGCACGGCGGTAATCCAGCTGATAAACCCGCGCTGAGAAACAGTCTGATCTCAGATTATGAACGTGACGGGACAAGGCGGCGGCGGCGGACACCGAGCTGCCTTCCTGTTCGGGGAGACAACATCCTGATTTTACAGGAGTTACTGTCTCTATGACCCAGATGTTCAGACCGCCAGCATCACTGATCCCACAGTCTGGACATGCACTGATCCCATGTGATGCATCAAAAAAACAAGATGAAAAACTGTGATGTAAATATAAAACCTTTTCTAACCAATAAATCCATTTTCTCTCAAAATCTCAGGAAACAGTAAAGAGAATACTTCGTGAATAAAAAGCCTTTTTTATGGCAATTATAATTCAGTTATTTCCTTTATAACAAGGAACAAATATCTGTTATAAGTGAAATAAGTTGCCAGTGGAACTACAACTTTTTTAAAATCAATATTAAGAAAATATAGTCTTCAAACAAGCTTCTATATCTTGCTATATTAGAATATACATAAAACCTTACTTAATAAGGTTTTATGTTTTTACATTTTCATCTATTAAATGCACATTTTTTACTGATAAATAACGCCGTATTAAAACATGCATTCCTATTTATGAATAGCTTTTTATTCATTTTTAGTTTAGGAGTAACTGGGACTACAAACCTATTATTTTTTTTCTCAAAAGCAATGTATTTTTTTCTCAATTAAGAAAACATTCAAGCTCCCCTCAAAAAACAAATTAAAACTGGGATCTACTGATCTGTTTTCTACAAAAATCAGACCATTTTGTTCATTTTATCAAAACTGAAACTGTTTAGTTCATTATTGAGCAGATAAAATTAGGAAAAAATAAAAAAAAAATAGGAAAGGCATCAGAAATGATTTTCTTTCAAATCTTACTAAAAAAAATGTTTAAAAATTTTTTTGTGCTTTCAACTGAACACCTTTGGCCCTTCAGGCAGAACGGTTCGACGTTTGAAATATGTGAATATATTTATAAATGTGTCTCTTCATAAGAGATCTAGGTTAAGCTGTAAAAATATTGATTCACCAATTCATTGCAATTCATTAATCAGTGTTGATTATTGTGTTACTTTCTTATTTTCAGATGTTTTACTGCTAAAAAAACAAATCTAAGTGATATATTAAAAACTTAATATGCTAAATTATTCCCAATTTGGTAAATTGCTGGTATGCTACTCATTACTGAATCAATAAGGACGTCTTTAAAGTGATATTGAATTGAATCATGATTGAATTTTGAGGTTTTTAGTGCAGTCTGACGCCCTTATTAGAATGGAAAATATGAGAATATAACAAACCAGTTTATAATGTTTACACATGTAACATATCCATCATTTACAGTTCAACTAAAAAGGAAACGTGAGAAGGAAACAGTTAAAAAGTTAATATTACTGCTGAACTAACACATCTCGGCTTGGCAGTATTGGTGATATTTGTCCTCTATTCCTTATAAAATCTCCATATCTGACAGATTTCCATCAGTCCACATATTTACTTCTAACTCTGGCTTTAATTTTTCTCTGTTCTATTCGTTTGAGTTTAGATTTGGATGTATTCCTGGACTCAGAAAACAAATAAAAAAACGAAAGACCTGAACATGATTCTGCCACTCCCATGTTTCATAGTGGAAATGAGTTCCTCTGATTAGAGTTTGGAAGATTTAGCTAGAACTGGACCTTTTGTTTGGATTTAAAATTAATAAATCAGATTCAGTATAATTGATGGAGAGTGTGAAGCTAAGAATACTGACTGAAGGCACTGAATCACTTTAACCTCTAAATTATTGTGGCTTTTAATCCTTTTACATTTGACCCTCTAAAAGATTTGTTTATCATTTGAATTGTGCAGCAGGTGTGTTACATTAAAGGCAGGAAATTGTGAAAATTTTGTTTTATGGTCAGTTTATTCTTGTATTTAACACAGATCTGTGTTAAATCTGAATGCAAAGGGCCAAGCATGGATCCCTGTGGGACACCACAACCATGTAACTTTACTGGTTATATGGTCTTTAGATAACTTCACTGATAATACTGGTAAAAAGCAGAAACTGAGAAGTGAGACACACAAAAAACCAAAACACTATTGAATGAATGATTAGTGACATCAGAAGCAGCACTGAGGTCGAGAATTAGAAGGAAGAAAGCGTATTTTTGGCTGTGTAAGCTTTGTGCATAAATGAAAAAAATCCAACAATATCAGTATTTATTTTGTTGAATTGCAGTGTTTTGCAGCCTGTGTATGACGCTGTGGTACTGAGTGTTGACTGTGCCTTGTTTCAGGCTGATCGTCTGGAGCTGAAGAGGCGGCAGGAAGACGACAGGAGGCGGGAGCAGTTCCGCACGGATCAAACCAGGTCAGGCCAGGATCTCCCTCTCTTGGTTCTCACAGGTCTGTTTGTGTCTTGCCTCTCTGCTGTAGAGGTGAGTCACAAATGCAGCGTCAGAGTCAGGTGATATAATTGTCTCTCCATCGTCTGAGCCCCCGCAGTCGATGTTGTCACATCGCCGCCACAAGCCACAACCGTCAATGTATACCCCAGGATTTAATGTGATAGAGCAGCACAGAACAAAACTGTGAGATGGGTAAAAAGATCTCTTTTTTTGTAGTGATAGTATCATTTATACTATGCACACCCTCCTCACCCCTTGAGTCAATCCCAGAACCACCTTTCACTGCAGTTACAGCTGCAGATCTTCTGGTTTGTGTTTCTCATGCTGTTCTAGTCCAGACTGAGATTTCAGCCTGTTCCTTTCTGGGAAACAGTGCAAACCCAGTCAAATCAGATGCCACAAACTTTCAGTTAGATGTGGCTCTGAACTTTGCACTGTTTGGTTTCTTCCTTTCTTTCTACTCCACATGAATATGAGGGGTAGTTTAATGTAGTTTAATTGGACGTGCTTTGATGTAAGTCATTACGTTGTAGCTCAGGCTGCATTTGAACCTCCGCTCCGCTCTCAAGTTTGTTGCAGCAGGGTTGAAGTGTTGAGTCTGATGTGTAGTGTTAGTTTTGTACGTTTTGCTTCCTGTACGGTGTGTGAAATCTGGCATTTTCAGGTTGTGTTTCTTTCAGCAATGTATCCAAGACTTTGTCAGTATTACTCTAATGTCAAAAAACCACGATGTATGAGGCCTTGTGTCCATTAAAGAAGAAACACAATTAAAATCACACGTGAATGAGTTTGTTATTGAAAAAGAAAACCACACATGTATTTTATTTAGGGATGTCAGGGTTAAAAGGGCTAAGTGCACATGCATGTTACTCTTTTCACATGTAATTAGTAATATAAAGGTATTGGTTTCTTCTGACTACACAATCATTTACCACTTTTTGTTGATCTGTTAGAAAAAAATACATGAATAACATACATGAAAAATAAAATAAATAATAAAGCAATTAAATAAAAATTGAATACATAAATTAAATAATAAAATAAAATACATGAAAGTTTGTAATTGTAATTTGATTAAATGGAAAAACATTCAACTATGGGCTCTACTTGTTCTGTACAACATACATGGATGGATGGATGGATGGATGATGGATGGATGGATGGATGGATGGATGGATGGATGGATGATGGATGGATGATGGATGGATGGATGGATGGATGGATGGATGGATGGATGGATGGATGGATGGATGGATGGATGGATGGATGGATGGATGGATGGATGGATGGATGGATGGATGGATGGATGGATGGATGGATGGATGGATGGATGGATGGATGGATGGATGGATGGATGGATGGATGGATGGATGGATGGATGGATGGATGGATGGATGGATGGATGGATTCCCACCTTCAGATTTTAAACGTGTGATTGATTAAAGGTGTGATTGTGAAGAATTAAAACTAATCAGCACAGATGAGATGCAGTGGGAACATGAACACACAGATCTAGGAAGTATTTGGAGATAATCAGTGTGGGCTGAGTACACACCCTTGAGGCATCCTAGTGGAGTCAGCGATGGGTTTTTAGTGAAAATAAAAATCCTGTCTTTCAAGACTTCTTGAAAGACAGGATAATATGAAACATTGACAGTTTCTAGGTTTTTTAAGAGTTGCTTTGATCCATGTTTGACAAATCCCTGTGGAAACAAGTGGTTCAGCTGGTCTGATCAGGCAGCTGGTGTGTTCATGTTTTGCAGGAAAAATGACAGTTTTCTGCAGAGTCTCCAGAGAGCGGCTGCTCCATCCGCCGGTGCTGCACACACATCGTCCATGGTGAGCTGCCGACCTTCACATGAAAGCAAACCAAAGTGTTCAGCGTGTTCCTCCGGGCTCAGAACTGAGCTGTGTTGCGGCCGTGTAATCTTTGTAAGATTTTAACACCAACAGAACTGCCTTTGCAGCCTGTTTTCTGAGTAAATACTTCTGGGCGTGGCGTTTTTACTGACTGAGACTGCGAGGAAACCAAGTCCTGTCCCTTATCTGCCAGGTTGGGGAAACCTGCAGTATCTCCTGGTCAGAGCTGGAGGACATGGAGGTCGTGTCCAGCATGGAGAGATAAACCACTTCTTACTGCTCTGTGTTGTCTCTCCGACTGTTCCTATTACTGTCTTTTCATCCCCCCACCCCCTCCTCCCCTCTCTCTTTCTCAGATTTCTCTTCCACTCTGTGTTGGTTTTCCTGCGAGGGAATGAACAGAGTGCTAGCAGAGTTCAAGGGACTTCCCAGAGTTCACACTGAGTGGAGACAGAGTTTGAGTGCGGCATGAGTAAAGTGCACATTGTGTGTAAAATAAATGAACAGAACACCCTGTAGCGGTAATCGTACCTGCAGAAAAAGCCCCGGCTCTTCAACCAGCGCTCAGTGTCTTGTCAGTTAATGAGGTCAACTTGCACTTTTGGGTTTTCTCCTTCCTGTGTTGTGGAACCTTTTTCTCAATTCTGCTGAGCTGTTGAAAATGCCTTGACTGCATTGTTTGCTTTCATTATTACTTTTCACTCCCGGTGATTATGAACGGTAGAGGTAGTTTAGTTGAATTTGACTTTTAGGACCGGCATAAATATAAGCTTTGTGCTTCTGCCTGTGCCTTCTCAGTCAAAATGTTCAAGTTGGTGGAGTGGTTTGAATTATTCAAAGCAAATTATTTGATGACTGACTAAATAAATAACTACATTTATACATCCGTTTAATATGCATTCACGACACGAGTCCTAAATGGATTTATGTCAGATGAAACTTATTGGTATTTCATAGTAAAGAGGATTAAAATACAAAAAAAATGAAAGTTGAGGATGCTGGAAGAGGTCATGTTTGCTTCAGTTTCCTCTGAAAGTGTATTCTCTACTGTTACGGCCTGTTTTATTTATTCAATTAGCTCATCAAACTCATTCAATTAATTAAATTAATCAGTTGAATAATTCAATCTGAAAGTTTCCACTCGGCTTGCTGATTGAAATGGTACTATTTACTTTATGTTTACCCAGCCATGTCTCATTGAGATTAAAAATGTCTTTTTCAAGAAAGACCTGGCCAAGATGGGCAGCAACACACTGACAGCTTAAATACAATATAGATGATAGTGGAAGAAAAATAACAAAAAGCAAACTCAACCATAATAGTAAAAACAGGTCTAAAATACAACTTCATGCATTTACAAAAAAAAAATCACTTAAAATCGATTAAGTGTGGCATTAAGATTTGTTTAGGTTAACAAACTCAAATGGTTTAAGGCAATCAGTGGATTCAGTGAACTCAAACCACTTGAATTGTCAGGTTTTACAGTGTGGAGACACCCAGGGTCAAATTGTGGTGGTCTATGACCAAAACTCTTTTATTAATGAAAAGTCTTCGTTCTGTGGTGAAAGACAAAACATCAACAAAAGGTTCATCTCCTCTCCTCTCCTCTCCTCTCCTCTCCTCTCCTCTCCTCTCCTCTCCTCTCCTCTCCTCTCCTCTCCTCTCCTCTCCTCTCCTCTCCTCTCCTCTCCTCTCCTCTCCTCTCCTCTCCTCTCCTCTCCTCTCCTCTCCTCTCCTCTCCTCTCCTCTCCTCTCCTCTCCTCTCCTCTCCTCTCCTCTCCTCTGTTCTGCACTTTTCCCTCTCGTCTTTCTTCTCCCAGCCCACAGTTCTGTCAGATTGGGGGATGAAAGCTTGTGGCCGCTGCTCGGTGTATCTGATGTGGTTTCGACTCGGACCCAGGATCTGTTGTTCTTTCAGTACTGGCTCCAGCATACAGACAGATCTCCCCCTTTATATCTTCTAGTTATGAGTGTGTGTTTGAGGGGGAGATTTAATGCTGAGTTTTGATGGGAGCGGACCGATCCCACCGGTGGATTGCACTCACTTTGCCCTCACTCACCAATCAGCTCTCCTGGAGAAAAAGCAGGGGGAAAAAAGTTTATTTTGTGTTTCTGAACAACTCAGCTAGTTTTCAGTTTTATCCAATTCTTATTTGTAAAGTAGTTAACCCTCTCTTTGTGTCACTCCTCCTGTTTGTCGTTTTTGCTGAGAGTCTTCCATCTCCATATTGTTGCTTGTTGTCAAGGTCAGACAAGTGCAAATCCTCTGGGATGTGTGACTGATAGGAATCTATTTCTGCACCGCTGCTTGTTTCAGCCTGATTAACCTCTGCACCCATGTTTACGTTCTTGATCTCCAACAGCTTAACTCCTCTGTTAAGAAGTAGATTACATTTGCAGTACGTAACTTCTATAAACATTTTTTTTCCATATCTAATGAAACTGTCACCATGTTGTGACAGTTTGAAATGAGATAAGCTGTGAAAAGGTGGAGCTGCTCTATCGTCTCCCAGTGCTGCTATTGTGGGCTGCAAAAACAGCCAATCAGAATCAGGAGGAGGGTCTTAGCGTTGTCAATCATCCTCCTGTAAGTAGCTCAAGCGAAAATCAACCTACTGTTACAGAAAAAAAACTTTCATTCTCTGACATCGGTGCAACATATGCTAACTAGCATTAGCATATGTTGTGGTGAATCATTTGTAGCTTACCAAAGAGGAAGCATGAAGGGTGTTCACGAGAGTGATTGACAACGCTAAGACCTTCCCTTGGCTCTGACTGGTTGTTTCTGACAGAGCGATGTATTTCTGCAGTTAGTACAGGGAGGAAACTCCATTTTTTTTACAGATTATGTGTCTTACATTACATTGTCACGGCATAGTGGTCATCATAACAAATATTTGGAAAATATGTTGTTTAAAAAATTGACATATTTCAATTTTAACACAACTCTATATCATGTATTATTGTTTGGTTTTCTCTGTGCGTATTGCAGGCTTATCAGAAGGCCAAGCCGTTCTGTACGTAAGAGTCACTCGGCGACTCAAGGAAACTATATTCTGTAAAATATTTTTCAAGCGTTTTGTGTGATTTTCCTGCATTGCTTGCTATTCAGTTCTTAAAAGATGTTTTTCTTATTTCAGAACAAAGTGGGCAACCAGGAAGAAGTATGGACAAGAAGTATGGAAGAGCTGCAGCTGGAACACAGGAGGTACAGAGAACCAAACCCAGCACTTTCTCCTTTTAGAGAGGCGAGTTCAGCTTAGTGAAAAACAGAGAGTTGAGACGCGGGAGCTAAAGGAGGATTGGCACCTGTCACTGGATTCGGTTCAGTTTCTTCATATGACTATAAACACAAGGTCCTGTTGATCCTAGTTATCAGCCAGTGCATTAACATCAGTTCCTTAGCTTAAAAAGTTTTAAAGAGTTAAAAAGAGCTGATAGCCTGACTAATGAACAAACTAGCGTCAGCTTGTTAAGCTTCTCTTTCTTTATAAAGGGCAGAATATTTGAAAAAATAAAACAAAAACAGAGCAACAATCATTTGGAACCTCCTAAATTTAGAAGGTTTATTTTTAGTCAATTTACATCAACAAAAGTAGAAATAATTCATGTTTGTTCCTTTTAAGTCTAAGAAATCAGATCGTGTTTGGATAAGATTTGTATGCACATAACATGATATCACAAAATGTGATTTGTTTACTCATTTATAACATGGAGGAAATCAGTAGTTCTGGTGAACTTGAGGACAAACTGGGTTTAAATTTTAAAGGGGCAGTTTTTTTTATATTTCAAGGTGACAAATTAAAAATTGCGAGTCATTTGAAGAACAGACTAAACAGCTCTTCTACCCAAGATCTGTTGTTACCTTCAATACAGCTAATCCATCTAAAATCTGATCATTATCTATTTATTTTTCTCAGCATCCCAGGTATTTCTCTGTCTCTACTATATTTATTAAGAGAAATTAATTTATTATTTATTCATCTATTTGACTTTCCTTAGAAAGTCTATAATTGCTATTTTTAAAATTTAGTTGTGCCTTCTTTCATAAAAGATGACAATAAACTGAATTCTGATAGATGCAGCATTTTTACAACAACTGAAGGTAACATAGTGACTTGATTGTGCTGTAAAAACACCTAATAATTCCCATATAAAGAATGAAGTCAAACCAAGCGCTAAATAAGGTGAACAGTTTGCTGTGTTGGCCCCAGTCGGACTGCTTGTTGTCTGAGTCAGTGAAGGTTGAGTGTCTGCAGGCCGTTTAACAACCTCACCATGAGGTACCAACACTTGAAGCTGTCTGTGTTTTGGAGCCCACCTGTAATTTGTCTGAAATGTCTTTTTCTTTTTTTTTTAAACGGCTCCCTGTGTGTTTCGACAGGGTGAACCAAGCCTTCCTCGATAAGCTGGAACGTAACGCAACGGAGACGGAGGTCGAGGCCAACAGCCGCACCGGCCCGGAGGAAGAGCGTCCATGTTTGGCCGCTGACGATCACAGGCGACACACCGCAGCCGGACGCGTCGGCCTGACTCACCCAGAGCCCGGTCCGGAGCGCCGCTGCTCTGACTGGACGGAGGAAACTGGTGAGCTGAAATGACGTGTGTGGGCAGCCTGCAATCTACTCTTTCTCACGCCCCGTTTTTCTTTTTTTTCATGTTTGGTTTTGCGCTGGCTAACCAAACCTAAATCAGGTATGTGAGTTGGCCAACTTATCGTTTGTGAGTTTGTCTGTTTAGTCTGTAATAAATCAAACATTGTGATGCTTGCCAGGAGGAACTTATGCGTGGCATGTCGTCTATCTGTTCTTGTCGGCTCTTAAGACTCGCAGACACCTGCAGTTTGTGGGACTCTGGAAGAGTGCGACTGTTTGTGTGAGGGAGGTTTTTTTTTTTTGCTTTTGAAAACAAAAAGATCTGAGGTGAACGTGACACGTTAATTAAATCTCTGTCACTTGCTATGATACGACTGAAAATAGCATCAACGCTTTAGGTTTCTGTCACAGAGCCAACAAGTTCCTGGAAGCTGCATTGGAGAGTCAGAGTTGGCAAGCAAACCATCCCAACGTATTAAACTGCGCCTCCTATAGCTGAAAATGACACTTGATGCTGCAGTTCGCCTGCGGCTCATACTTTAGGAACAAAAACACACTGTTGATCTCACTGAGCGCTGCTTCTGCCTGCAGCCATCAGAAAAATGGATCTCTGTATGTACAGCTGTGCTACTCTGGTGTGAGTGACTGTAAACTGGCAGAGATACAATCAAAAATGATTTATAATGACTGTGATTCCATTTACTGTGTGTTAGTTTTTAGTGTTTGTCCTAGAATTTATGGCAACACTTAACAGCAATAGTCACGTTATTGTAATTAAGTACAATGACATGGTCTGAGCAGAAGGAAGTGGGTGGGATCTGATTAGGTATGAGATGGGTCTATGATGGCGTGTTAGGATCATTGGAGAAACGAAAGGAAGTTATAAAAAATAATTTCAGAAATTTTCTAAAAAATGGCAAGAAAATTTATTAGGATTTACACAGAAATGAATCGCTGTATTTCAGTGTTTTAATTCAGAATTTGTTATTCCTGAGAAATCCCTGCACCATGTCCAACACTGAGAGAAGATTCTGTTTTATTTATTTCATGTCATTTCCATGTCTCTGACTGTCATAGGTTCTCATTGATAGATGAATCCCAGGGTTAAAGCATCTCGCCCTGCCTCTGCATTGTCAGTTTTTACTGGAATAACGTAGCAAAATCAGGACGGCTTCACTAGTCCAAGGTCAAAGCCAAAATCTCCAGGAATATAGCAAAACCTTCAACCTCAGCGCCGCCATTGTGGGCGCAATTCTGCTTGTCACAATCCCACAACATCCTCTATCCATGACGGAATGCGTCCGCCAGATCCGACCCGACTTTCACCAGCATGAAGCCTGTGTTTTTCCGCCCGGCTCTAACCTGAGCGGGCAGCAGACGCCGTCGTCCTCGACACGGAGCGATGGATGGCTTCACGTCCCTGCAGCAGGAAGCGGCGCAGAGTTCAGTTCACGGAGAGCGAAGAAGATGACTCAGTTTGTGTTTACAGTTCAGGCGGCTGCCAACAGGAAGCAGCTCACTCTCATCTGTTTCTGACTCTGTTAATAAAACAAGGCAGCATCACGTAACGAGAAACAAATGTTCACACGATCATTTTGAATAAACAAGCATCTGCAGCTGCTGCACATCCCACATTATCAGGTAGCTGCTTCTGGACATGAAGATGTTTAGTTTTTGCTCTTACGCTTTAAATTTCTTCTTAACTTCACCTGTCTGACTGGTTCTTAGTTGTCATCGCCATCATTTTTCTTTCACTACTTAATTATGAGCTTTTCTGTATGACATTAAATCTCAGTGAAATATTTGGTTGTAATGTGAGAAATGTGTAAAACTTTACCAGCTGTGAATCTGTTCACACCGGCAGAGATTCTGCCCTCACAGGTCTATATCACCACTCTGCAACATGATATTATTTCACTTTCATTCCTGAATTGGAAACGTGATGCAAATCAAATCTCGTCCTGAGGAAAAGAACAAGATTTCAAGTTCACATGAACTGTTTACATGAGACAAGCAAATCCTACAGAACATCTCAAACAGTTTTTTTTTTCTCTCTCTCTCTTTTATTAATGCTACTGTTACAGTTTACCGTCTAACCTGAATCATGTTTCAGGTTCGGCTTTCAATAGCTGTTGTGAAACAGGGAGTTAAACTGGAAGGAAGCTAATTGGTCGAAATTCAGCTGAGTTGCAGTGATTGGTCAGAAAATAAGAAAATACAGAAAATGTTACAGTGATTGGTCAGATTTGCATAAAAGTTGCAACGACTGCTGAGAATCATAAAGTCTGCGTTGAATTTGCTGACGATGACCTCACAGTTTCCTGGATGGACTGATATCTAAAGGTCAAAGATAAACTTGTTACTGCCGTAATCATAAATATATTTATTTGGAAACAGAAATCTAATATTTGTTCTTTTCCATAGTAAGGTCAGAATTTCATCCTGATTCTCGTATAGTTAGAAAGTAGAGCTAAACTTTTCTGTTTGATAATATCCTTCACTGTAAAACATCTTTTACAGCATTTCCATATTTTTCCGACTGTGCACACAAATCTGTTATCAAAACCCCTTTTTGTTGTTGTGTTTTTTGTTTTGTTTTTTAACGAAAAGCAAAATATCTCCAGCCCTGAACCTGGACCGTGTGTTTTCCAGACCCGCAGGCCGACCTCGACTGGAACCTGATGAAGCTGTTGAACATCTTCCCTGACTGCAGCAGAGACTTCGCCCAGGACATCCTGACCCAGTGCAACGGCGACTACGAGCTGGCCTGCGCTCTCCTGGGCAGCACGCTTGCTTAAATTCGATCCGCTTGTTGGTAAATGAGACGGTAGGACGCTTTGAGACAAGCAGATTTGTGTGGGGAGGTTTGGTGCTCACATATAAAATGCTCCGCTGCCTGCCATATGCAGCTGTAACAAACGATACCTACAGGGCTGAGAGCGACTCCCAGGATCTGCTTCCTATTATTGCTCGGTGCGTTGCATCTGTCTGGTGAGTCACGCTGGCTTTTTGAGCCCACTCAGAGTCCATGTTGTTCTTATATGAATTTGGTAAAGGTCGCTGTTTATGACTCACAATGTTTAAATCATATTTTGGGCTTCTAATTTGATCAATATGTTTTATTTGTGTGGTTGTTTTTTTGTTGTTGCTATCTGCTCAGATTGTTTGTCATGAATTTTATCAGAAGACAGTAAAGAATTGAGGTTTTGCATTGATGCTCTGAACCTTTAGAGGTTCCTGGTTAAACAGCAAAAACACTAAATCTTACCAGGTATTTTCATCTTTTTTCATGTGCAAATATCTTAGTACTCTTGACATTAACTTACAAAGAGCTTTTCTGTAAGATAGAGGAGCTTATTTTGAGTCAATAGTTCCTTAATAACGATCAATAGTAGGTGGAATAATCAGCCTAATACGTTTTCACTGACTTTAAACAAGTTCCTGTTCCAGCTGAAAAGTTCATTGTAAGTTAGTTTTTTGTGTGCCGAGATGTTTGCGGTAGAAACTGATTGCTAAGGTTTAGTGTTTTGTGCTTCCTGTGAGTCGGACGGCGAAACCAATCAGGCGACAGTGGCAACAGAGACCAACGGGTGGTGCTGTCCACACGAGGGGCTGAAAATCCCCCACTAATTTAGCATGAAGTCATGTTTACTGCTGATGTCATCCGGCAAATGTCGTTCCTCCGGGGATCAACATGAACCCCGAGCTGCAGCCCTGACACCCGCCATGACGAGAAAATAGGAAAAATTCACGGCAATAATTTCTGTGTTAAACTATTGTCACTTCTTTCATGTTGACTTGATCGCATCCGACGGTTCTAAAGAGACCAGCCGGAATTATTTGTTGACTTTGTCGTCAGAGATTATTCACTACAAATGAACTGAAAAGTTTATGGGACAAGATGATTTGAGCTTGTTATTAATTTTACCCTGAAATGTTTTTCTTTGGTTGTTGTTGTGTTTAAAGCTGCACAAGCCAATAACTTGTGCTGGAAATAGAGGGGATGTTACAGAAACAGAATGATGTTTTAGAAGAAAATCATTTTTTGAACATACATTTTGGAAAATGTCAAATAAAAGCTGTTTTTTTTTGTGGTTTTTTTACACTGCTTCATTTTTTTTTTTTAATCCAGAATTTCTACTGAAATACAAAACAAACTTCTATCAACTTCTGCCTGAAAATTTGTTGTTCTGGACAGATTTTTTATATTTTTTCAGCTGAACAACAAGTTGATTAGACTTACAGTTGAACAGGTATGGTGGGAAAATGTTGCATAATATTCTTACTGTTAGCAGATTGTATTAATAGGATTAGATTACTCTAGGAATGAGGTTTTCATTTAGCCTTTTATCTGCCCAGAACAGCACAAAGAATAAGAAAATGTGTCTTTGATTAGTTTTTCTTAAAAAATAAAATAAAATTTATAGCAAAATGTCATAGAATAGAATTTTCTTGATGGATTTCCAAGGGGAAATATTTATTTATTTATTGACAAGTTACTCCATCTAAAGTGTCAATATTAAGGAATTATTGACTAATGAAGCTACTGAGATGTTTGCACTAGAAACCATCACATAAGTGTGACATTGTAAGTAATTTAAATATGACAAAACATAAAATAAATAAAATAACGAGTATGCACATGGAAATATGTGTATCTAGAAATAAATCTCTACATGAGTCCAGAGTAAAAAGACTTAAAAGACGCTGAAACCAGTTTGTTTTCCTTTAAGCAGAAACACCTGTACAGAAAAGCCATGAACAGAGTGAAGCTGCATTAGGTATTTAATGCAGCCTCAATATTATTATCTGGTAATAATATTGAGGCAACATTCAGAGTATTTACCAGAGAACTCAAACTGATGGTTGCCAAAACTCCAAGAGGCTGTTGAGAGAATCAATAAGAGTGTTAGTCCTGAGGACGGGGCGGCTGTACCGCTGAGGAATTTTGACCTTTTCTTGGAAACAAGTTTGCAGATAAAACCATGAATTCCCCTTCGTTTCCCTTAATGGCTCGATGTTTTGAACAACGCAGATTTGTTTCACTTAGGAAATTGTTTTCAGTCCATCTGACTTTTGTTGAAAGCCCTGAACTCTGCAGCATGTGTGTGTGTGGGTGTGTGTGTGTGTGTGTGTGTGTGTGTGTGTGTGTGTGTGTGTGTGTGGGGGTGTGTGTGTGTGTGTGTGTGTGTGTGTGTGTGTGTGTGTGTGTGTTCTTTGTTGCTTGCCGAGGGCTGTGTCAGTTACATCACTGCAGCGTTCGTAAGGGAATTTTGGGGGATGTTGGGCTTCTTTTTTGTGTCTGTCGCAATAAATCCATTACTGTTTACATGCGTCCTGCCAGAAACGACAACATTAGTCATTTGCAGTGACGGCTGAAAACAACTCTGCTCGGCGCTGAAGCCGAAGGTAGCGTGAGTGTGTCGTTTCGGGGTGGAGCAGGAATAAACGCTGCGGCCCGCAAATGCGCCACTGCAGAAGACGTGAGTTTGGGTCGAACACTCGAGCTGGATTTTAGACGTCACGTCTGGATTTGCTAAATTCTCACAGTCGCTAAAAACCTCCGACTACTTTCTGCACAAAATTGTGCAGTGGAACAAAAACGTACACATTCTTTTCCATCATTTTACGCAATTAAAATCTGAAAAGTGTGGCATGCATGGAGCTCTGATGCAGTGTTGCACTCAAGACCAAGACGCAGCAGCGCTACACGGCACAATGAAATGTGAAATATGATCAAAATTGCTAATCAAATTGATGTGAAAGACTCACATTCCCATAAAAACAGAGATAATGGGGGAGGAGGGCTGAAGAGAAGAATATTCTAATATTTGAAGCCAATAAAATATTTCATCTGAAAATGGAAAAAGTGTTCATTTGCATCTCTTTAGGTAAAGCCAAAACTTAAAGGCAAAGTTTACATAGCATCACCTTCTTAAAATAATGACCTTAGTCATTTTTTATTATTATTTAAGCAAAAAATAAAATAGCACTTTTGCCATTATTTCAGGAAACTGATGTTTCAAAAATACTGAAGGAGCTTGAAGATATTTTAGTGAGGTGGTGAGTTCTGCACACCAGAACTCAAGCGTTTGAGTTGGTGGGCTGACCGGTCCAGAACCCGGTCAGCCCACCACTGTCATTTCTTCGAGATGCCAGGGATGATCGACCCTTTACTGACCCTTTTATTTAGGGGTAACGTTGGCTACGTTCACACAGCAAGTCTTTACGTCGTTCATGCTACTAATTCAACTGGACCACAATGAGGCTTCTGTGTGAACGCTTTACGACCCCGAGGCGACCCGCGGAGTCAGAAGAACATTGACGCCACGCAGCAGCGCGTTTTTAACGGTAGGAGCCGTTTATGGACGGATCTTAAAGTTTACTCAGGAGTGGGACCCAACAGGATCTCCACAACATCACAAGACAAAGGAAGCTAATAAAACAAAAGCACAACTTTCGTTTTATTAGCACTGCCTTCAAATGCTCCACTGAAGGCCGTGGCCTTTAACTTCTGCACTCTAAACTTTGACAAGTTGACTTTACTTAAAAAAAATCTTGGAAACCCTTGAAAAATGTAAGTGGGTTTAACTGCTATTGTGTTTTGTTCACTTAATATGTACTTGTTCAGTGTAAGACCTTGTTGTATGAGCTTAATTGTGTTAAGTTAATTTAACTTAGTTAAGAGAAGTTGTTTCAACTTAGAAATAGCAAGTAAATTACCCTCCACTTAACTACATCAAGTTAGTCCAACACAGTTTACTTAGCAGAATGTAGGCCTTAAACAAATTAAGTAACCACAACAGAAGATTTTAAGTTCACAAGATTCAATATTTTATTTTAACAAAATGATATACTTAGCACAACATAACAGTCAATAACCCCACAGAACCAGGAACCAATCCTGGTTCAATCATAAGAAAAGTACAAATTAACAAAAGAATGAGGTGAAGTTTTGAATTTTTTTTTTTTTTTACCCAACCTCTGACAAACAGAATAGAAATTCATACCAGAGACGTTGTAAAAGTCTTTCATCGTCCTTGAGGAAAACTGAGAGACATTGCAGGACAGCAGTCCCCATGGCAACATCATCTTTAGTCTACAAGTAAGAAAAACAATGAAAGTAAACACAAGCATATTTTGAAGAAACTGAATAACTTTTTTTTTTTTTACCATAAATGGCATAAAATAATTTTTCACCCTTATTTATTGTCTGACTAAGACTGATTAGAATGTTGTAGGGTAAGAGTTAGGGAAAAGGGTAAATTAAGATTCTTAAGTAAGAATAGGTATTGGATTTCAGAATGTGTAGAGAGGTTTGTCTGGATGTGTAGTCAGAGCTCAGACTTCACTGACTCAAACTTCTTTTGTAACTTTTAGAATTATAAATCTCAGTCGTTGTTTTTCATCCTTTTTTACGACGTCTTTCTTCTTGCAGCATAGAATTGTGACCCGCGTTCCACATCGATGACGTAAAAGTCACACAAAATGCAACATGACTGTTCAGACTGCAGACGCTTTGAAAAGGATCAGATCCGAATCCGAATTAGCGCCACATCTGGAAGTGGCACAGATCTAATTTATTTTGGGGGAGAGAGGGTGAAAAGCTCAGAACTGGGCCGTTCAGATGGATGTTGGGTCGCCGTTGTTTTCCTCCGAGGTGTCATGGTTTGTCCAACACACATTAACCCCCTGAGATCAGGCCAGACTTATACTATTGGACAGAAGAGCCCAGAGACAGAAAGATGGAGGTTTTATCAGCAGTGGTTATGCTGTAAAACAGAACTGGACTCGTTTCATCCTTTAGAAAAAAAAAACATCCGACTCCCATCTCATGCATAAAACACATATGGTCTATTTTGACCCTCCTGAGTTCCACTCCATGCCTCCTTTACTTCCACAAAGCCTGTTTGATTTTTAAAACCTGTGGGATTTTTCCAGCTTGAATTATTTACTTGCTTTATGGAAAGGCTCAGCAGGGCTGGTCTTTCCTGGTTTACGAGGAATGGTTTCGTTTGCAAGACTTCTCCTCCTGGTAGCAACAGAAAGCGTATTGGACAACTTGTCATTTTCATCGTACCTTAGCAAAAGTTCGACAACAAATTATGTCAGAAAATCTCATGACCAACAGGAAGTTGGAGTGCAGCAGCGATGCCAGGGCGCTCTCCGACACGATCAAAGGATAAGCAGGGCTGTCGAAACAAGGAAGGAGCTGACACCACAGAATGAGGAACTCAGGAGAAATAAAAAGAATTAGCATTACAGAAACCAAAACCAGTAAATAGGAGAGATGTTAGCAGCTTTAGGTATGTGATTGCATCAGCAGGAAGCTGACAGACAGACAGCAGCCACGGTGCGGGGATCAGTTGTCCTCAAAGGTCATCAGTTTTAAACACACCTGAATTAAAAACTCATTTGTCGATTGTTTGTCCAATAACGGTGCAACGTTGAGTTTCACTTCCCACATATCTCTGCTTCGACAAACAAATAACAGGATGACAACAGCATCTTTTTTTTTTTACATATCTGACAAAAGGCATTATTAAGAAGCACATAGCTCAGTGGTGATGGGGTGGGGAGAACTGTCAGAGCTTTTCCTGATGAATGTGGCACACTGTGTTTCACCCACATCACATCCTGAAAACGGAGTGCTGAAATGTTTTTGGCACCGCTACTAGGAAGAAGCAGCGACGTTGAATTCTTTTGACCCGGGCATCCCATGATGGAATGTCAGCATTCGAGCAGCAGCTCATTGTGTTGTGATATGATTATTGCAGATCTGGAACGTTCGTGTAAAAGCACGTTTGTGTTTGTTTGTCAGGGTCTGTGCGCAAGCAGGGGCGTAAAACCCCATTGGGGGGGACCATAAACAGAAAGATTTCTTAAAAGCAATTTTTTGGGAGGTGTGGAGATGTGGGAGGTTGTTGGTGAGGTTCCATTGAAATGTAACAGCCTGAAAAAAAAGAAGTAAAACTAAACTTCAAATGTTGCTTCGATTCGGGTTTTTTTCAGTCTGACTGATCTAATCTCTGCTACACGTTAGAGACGTTCACCTCATGACTTTTTCACAGGTCAGGAATTGAACTTCTGCACTTTTGTGGTTTGAACATCCAATTCAAAACATAAGAGATTTGACTTTGAATTTAATCCTGTGAAATTGGGCCTCCTTCTATCAGGCACTCTGACTTCTTACAACTCCCCTCCATGAATCCATTAACACCATTTTTAGTTCATAATATGACTTCCACCAGTTATTTGCCAATTGCTGCGGGCTAGTCTGAAGGAGCTGAGTGGAGGAGTTGCGGACAGAGGGCTGGTCTGTGAGGCGGAGGCTCGGCTGCAGTTCAGAGGAGGAGCTTTGGTTAAACAGGCGGAGCTTCGTGGGAGCAAATGTTTCGCCCCCCCGCCCCCCTGAATGGTTGCCGCGGGAGATAAAACGCTTTCCTAAAGAATCAAAGCAGCGCTCCGGGTGTGGACAACATTAGAACATGACGTGAAAGCTCAAAAACGTCAACTTTATGTTTCTGAAGATATTTAAAACACATGAAATGCATTTAACAGCAAAGCACGTCTGTTCAAACGAGTTCCTGCTCCTTCACAGCTTTGTGCCACGTAACGTCGGTCCACCGCATAAAATCCCAATGAAATCCACCGAACATCTGTAGTCGAGGCGTGACACGACGGGAAACCTCCACAAGGCCCCGTGCTCCACTTAGCTCGCTTTGCTCAGCGGCAGGATCCCGTCCTACCTGCCTGCAACCACCTTCTGACTTCTCGCAGCGACTTAAGTTTTGCTTTTGTTTTGTCTTGTTCGTCTATTACAGTTTATCTCGCTCTTCATCTACCTGCTTCCTGTTCGGGGTTATCCACCATGACGGTTACAGTTAGAGTTGTGGGTTGGGAGGTGCTGCGTTAGATGACAGAGTAGAAACCATGTGAAAGAGGTCACACGGACGGTTTGTCATGTACGTCTGGAAATGTGTCAGAAACGTCTTCACGGTTTGTCCCCGGTGGTTAAAATCGGACTTCTCGCTGGAAATGTCACGTTATCCAAACAGATCAGCTCTGTCTGTCGAGAAGAGGAATCCCTTCCCGGAGTCTTTGCATGACGCGGTAGGTAGTTTTCTTGGTGAGGTTTGCAGAAGACAAAATTTTGGGACTTTAGTCTAACCTAATCCACAGCTGCCGGAGGATATAAAAAAAAAAACTTGCTTGAGTCATTTGGATCCTGAGTGACCTACTTTGGCCGCAAAGGTACGAGTATATTTGTCTTGTGTGTTTGTGGAGCATCTTTTCACTAACACACTCAAGAAGGGACGGGATCAAGTGAGACGAAGTCCTGCAGCTGCGGCGGTTTGGTCCGGCAGAGAGGGAAAAGGGGGGCAGGTGCAGAGGAAAACAGATTGTGTGTCAGACCTTCAAAGTGGGGATGTTTTTTGTTGTTTTTTTTTCCTTTTTGCCTGCGCAGCATCCAAATGGCACAAAATAAACACATGTTTGACACACATAATGTTCCAACACCCTTGGAGGTTTGAAACACCCACCTCATTCCCACCGGAGGGAAGGAGCCCTTCCTGTCTGCTCTGAAGTCGCTCAGGGACTGTTGATCTTGAACAGACATGAGTCAGAGGATGTGATGTGCAGGAAGATGTGAGTTTTGTTCTCCCGTCCTGACGCTCGCTGCACAGGCCTGACACGTTCTGACCAGAATGGCACCTTATTCAGTAACTAGTTCTGCCACCAGGAAGAGGCGGTTATTCAGCCGCATCAAAATCAGTTTATTTCTTAAAACTGCAGTGGAAACAGTTTTATTGCGTCGCACTGGTTGTTGCCAGTGACATCAACCAGAATGTTGCCACTGGTCTAAACAATGAAGAAGACGACAGGAAGTGGTTGGAGGACCGTTGTGGAGCAGGTTTTGTAATGAGCAAAACCTGCTCCAGGTTTGATTTCAGTTGCGTTTCTTATTTAATTAATTGGCAAATTGGTGTTGTTTTCCAACATCAGTTTAATATCGATGAATGTGTTTTGCTCACATTTGCAATGGAAACGCAGCCACCGTCCTGGAGAGCCAGGAACCCAGCAGACAGCAGAGAGAGGTCAAAAAGCAAAAACTGAGCTCTTCAGTCTACCGGTCACAGTGAGAGAAAGAGGACCGCTCCACTGCTCGCCCACCACGCCATGACCATTGACATAAACAGGACCATTAGTTAGAGAAACAGGCAAAAGGAACCCAGTGAGTCAGATAGGAGAATAGGAGACTGGAAAACGTTCATCTTTTGGAGGCAAAAAAAAAAATCTATTTTCATATTTTGGTCTCTTCAAATGAACAATCCACATAACCCTAAACAGCATAGTGGCACAGATGTCACTCTGTCCAGGCCCGGGGTCTTTCTGCACGGAGTTTGCATGTTCTTCCTGTTCATGCATGGCTTCTTCCCACAGTCCAAAAACACAACTGTTCGGTTAATTGGTCTCTGTAAATTCTCCCTAGGTGTGTGTGTGTCCATGGTTACTTGTCCTGTCTGTCTCTGTGTTGACCTGTGACCTGTCCAGGGTCATCCCGCCTCTCGCCTGAAACGTTCCCTGGAGACACCAGCACCTCGTTCCCCTGCAAGGGACAAGGGTGTTTGAATGGATGGATGACCGTAAACATGGTGTCTGTGGTGAGGCATGCTGGTGGCAACATGATTCTTCCCATGTTTTCTCATCTTTGAATGTTATTTTTATAATTTAGCTTTTCCATTAAAAAAATGCCAGATTTAGGCAATTTTTACAAAGTAGAATTTGCTCCATTTTTCAGAATTCAGGTTCTGTTTGAAACACTGAATGAGCCAAACCCGGGTTACACAACTCTCTTCAAACATTTGACAGAACCTCAGGACTCTTTACTACTTTACTTTAAATAAAAATCTAGACAGGGGAAAAATTGAATCTTTTCATAGTTCTGCTCTACATTGTGCTACATTGTCCCACAAAAACCCAATAAAGCCCAGTGTATGCTGAGCCTAATGGGTGACAAATTCTGGACCAGATCAAAGGCACAGCAGGAGTGTGTGCGTGTGCGTGTGTGTGATTTTGTTGAAGAAGAGGCCTTAATATAGTGTTAAATGGACTCCTGTGAGATCAAATAAAAGTGGGACTTATTTGAACTGGCATTTATTACCTCCAAACATCACAGTAAGGCCTCACAGCTGTGCAAACTTTTACGGACTCAGCTAGCTTAGCACCAAAATATGTATTTAATCCTGCTCAGTAAAGTGTGTTTTGAAGTTCAGCGTGGGGCACCGCATCCCGGCTTTCTGATTTTCTTTTCCACTTGATGCACCTTCCAGGTCACCGTCCGGGTCACAAGACCACCCGGGGGGGCTTCGTCCTCAACGCCATTACATCACAGCTTGTGGCAGAACTGCATAGAGCGGCGTGCAGAGACCTACGCACGACGGAGGGGCCGAGAGTTTGGGGATTCCCAGAGGGCGGTTCACAGTCAGAATGAGGTCACCGTGGTGCTGCACACGCATCAAAAGATATCCCAGAAAAATAGCTGGAAGCATCTTCAGATACTCCCCGACACTCGCGCACAGCCGGCGAGCCCTGGAGAGTATTAAATATCGGTTTGGACGCATAAAGCATCTTGATATGTTGGGAATCACCTCTAATTGTTTTTATAGCTTTGGAAAGTCAGTCTGTGAGAGGAAATTTCACATCAGCCTGCAACATGATCTCATCCCAGATCAGCGCAGTTCGAATCACACATCCACGGTGTTTCTCTGCCAAAAACAATCCTCCCACCATTGTCTTTGGTGGAGGGACGAGGAAGGGGCAGTCTCCGCAGGAAACAGATATGAGGAATGATTGAATAAGGGTATAAAAAAACTCAATAAATTCTAAATAAAAAGGAAAAATTTATGTTTATGTTGATAAAGGTTAATAAAGTGGCATTAGTTCCCTTAGTGGAATTAAAGAAGCCGTAAGTCGAACAATGCAGCAGTTCATCCCGTTCCCATCAGGCCAGCATCTGAACAAATCATGTTTTTCGCTAAAAAAACCCATTTTTCACCAGGATGATGTCACTTTTCAGTTGTATCATTATGAGCTTAGTTTGCAAAACTGCAGTAGAAACAGTCTTTTGTGATGTAATCCTTTCCAGGATTACATCACACAAGGCAAGCGATCAACAGCCGGACATTACTACTGGTGGAAATGACAAAGAAGACTACAGGAAGCGGCAGGAGGATGACCATGCTGTAGGTTTTTTAACGACATTGCGTGAAGACACTTATTCACTTCGATCGCATTTCTTGCTTCATGGAAACGCCACATTTGTGAAATTGTGTTTTTCCGACATTATTCCGATAATGTCGGAAAAGCAACACACACCATCTGAGGCTCCACATTTAAATGCCACGTTCAGCTGTTTATTATCCAGCCATTACGACGCACATATGGATCCACTGCTTTTAACCTGGAATCAAAAAACTAAGCACAAGAAATAAATAACATAATGTAACTAAAATGACTACGAGTGCCACAGAAACGAGGTTAATCTAATCAAAAATGAGAATGACTAAGACAAACACAGACAACAAACCCAAACTATGCACCAAAAAAACACCAGAAACCCTGACATTATTCCTAAATCTATATTTCTATTGATGATTTTCAAAGCCTTTAATTTAATAAAAAAAAACAAAGCAAATGTAAGAAATGGTATATTATACTCAGAAATTCTAGACATTAGGAGCTGTTACTAATGTCAGTTAAGACGGGATTCAGTTAATGAAGCATTTTTAGAACAATTTAAAAAAAAGACTTCCTGAAACCTTTGTGCTCCGGTTTCTCCCTAACATATTCCTGTATTTCAGTGGGAGTTGTCTGGAAATTTGCAGAACATTTTCTTTAGATGTTATCTCAAAGCGATCCCACAGCGCTCTGAGCTCGACAACCTCCTGTACATCAGGTACCAGAGGCAGAAAGACACCAAACGACAATCTGAGTTGTGTTTTTTGTGTGGTGGGTGTTTCTCTCTCTGTTGTTGAGCTGCAGGTCTCCACAGGAGGGCGGAGCCTCACAGGTGTCCTCCCTCACACCTGTTACCAAACGCTCACTGCCAGGGTGTTTCCTCATGGTTAGCCCTCCTCAGCTCCAAGTGTTCTTCTTTATCTCTCCAAACTTCATCCAATCATCTCTTTGTGCTCATCGTTGGAGTGTAAGTAATGTAGGTAACACTGATCAACATGTTTCTGCTGACAAATTGTCTATAAGTTATGTAGATTCAATCATCATGAGATTTTTATTCTCCTACTTGTTTAAAACGGTATGGTTTTATGTTGTTGAACTTGTACGTTAGCTTTGTCTTATTTCGAGTACCAAGATGCTTTCACCAGAAACTAGACCAAAAAAGAAATACTTGGCAGGATTTTGTGTTTTTTTTGCAGTGAAGTCGAGCCCCAGATTCCAGTCACTCCTCCCTGACGTTCTCCATTCATCAGTCAGCAAGCTCCTTCCTCCGTCTCCTTCACTTGTTTAATTTCGTTGTTCCGCTCCACTCGCCTCTCGTTCTTCTCTTCCCGTCGCCCCGTGCTTCCCGGTTTCCAGCTCCTTGAATCGGCACGCGGTTGGTTCATCACTCCAATCGCTGTGAGACAAACCCTCTCAGGCTTCTCGTCCCCTTGAGAGTTCTGGTGCGTGCGGGTCAGGAAATTACTGAAAAGCACGACAGACGATGTCCGCGTGTGCTTTGGAAATCCAAATCTCACAGGTTTATATCAGCTGAGTCCAAACGTCAGTCCAAGAATGGCAAAGTAGCGCATAGGAGGAGATGCGAGTCGTTTAAGACTCCCACAAGAGAGTTTAGCATGTCTCCACTCTGCTGCTGCTTCGAAAATCGTTTTATTGTGTAGAAGAAAAAAATCAGTTCATAAAAAAATGTTGTACTTTGCCTCTTTACACACACACGCGCGCGAACACACACGTGTATACATACAACAAACGGAGCTGACAGGACCTCAGCAGTCTGCAGCACTCAGAGGAAAAAGTGCTGAGTAATAGAGCAGCCCACCAGGCTGGTTAATACATCAACTCCAATCAAGTCGAAGTTCATTTTTCACTTTCTCATAAACTCTGAGCTACACTGAGAGTAAGACTTTCCAGAATGTGGCCTCTTTAAAGGATATCTGTGTACAGTTCTGGTCAGGGGTTTGCATGTCCTCGTCACTGACGTGAATATGAGATTAATTTGGGGTTTTAAAAGATTTATTTGAACCCTTCATTTTCCAGCCAACATATATGAATTAAAAAGCAACCCCCCACCCCCAAAAAAGAAAAAACAAGAATCAGGGGAGCAAATCTGAATTTATTGGGGATTTTTCTCTGTTACAGACAGGATTATACGTATGACCTCAAATATGTCTACACCTTCATGTTTAAATGTCCTGCGTGTTGCAGAGAAACCAAATGTTTTTTGTTTTTATTACGGCCATCAGTGAGGTTCTGGTGTAATCCTGACTGAAGGTTTGGCTATTTTTCTTATAAATGGTAGAGGTCATTTAAATTTGTCGGCACAGCTTTTAATCACTGTCAGTACATTTCTAAGTCGATTAAGATTGTTGCCACTTACGAAGCTTAATGCTAAACCAGCTTTGCCAAATCGACGTTTGCTGGATGTTTGGGCTATTTTTTCTTTTTTAAAACTTCCAACAGAATCAAGCTACTGATTTCAAGGTAAAGTTTCTTCATTCATTAATGGCCATGAGACACACTCCTAACGTAATACTCCAACCAACATGTATCATGGCTCTTACACTTCAGTTTTAAAAGCCTTACCTTTCCAAAACACTCTTCCTGTCCTTCTCATCACGTTTTCCAGAAACATTTGGTTTGCCCATATGGACAGGTTTGTCCATAAAACCCATTTAGGGTTTTTCTCATGGGGGAACTTTTTCAAATCCTGCTGATTGTGGCTTTGGTAACCAGCATCTCATCATTCACATTGGCCATCAATGTCAAAACCAACACGTTTCGTCTGAAACTTAAAAAAAAAAAAAAAAAAAAGAAAGAAAAGTTACACTATTAATATCTGGCACGGTAGTGGGTGCATCATACTGCTGGCCTGTTTAGCAATCTAGTGGTGCTGGTGAATTACACAAAGTGGATGGAATAATGAGGAAGAAAGACTATCACCAAAGTCCTCAATTTGGATTTCAATTAATAGCTTGTTCACTAAAACCTGGGCTTCACTGGGTCTCCAACAGAACCCTGGTCCCAAATAGGCATCAAGTGGGATAATATTAAGCTTCTTATTATTAGCAATTATCTCAACTCTGTAAAAGGTGTGAAGTAAGCTTGAACCAATCAGCTTAGATGAGGTCTACCGAAAAGATTGAGCCAGAATTATACCAGAAAAATGGATGGATGATGAATGAATGAATGAATGAATGAATGAATGAATGAATGAATGGGTGGGAGGTTGGTTGGTTTCATTGCTAGTTGGTTTGGTGACTGGCTGGTTTGGTTGTTGATGGTTTAGTTGGTTGGTTGATGGTTTGGTTGATTTGATTGTTTGATTGGTTGGTTGGTTTTGGTCGTTGCTTGGTTGTTTCATCAAAAAGTCTCTTGAGCTGAGGTCAGGCTGTTTTTAGACCATATCGAGTTAGATGTATTTCGCAAAACTGCAATAGAAACATTTTCTTTTTAAATCACATAAGTCACATGATCAACTTTTGGAGGTTATTACTGGTGGATCATTAAAGCAAACCACAATTTCAAAATTGTGTTTTCTCGACATTCGCAGAATATCAACAAAGACTTGTGCACATTTGTAACAGAAACGCAGCCACTGAATGATTTATCAGAAGAAGAAAAGGCTTTTGAAACTAAATGGCTGCTGAACTGCAGCAGCTTTTGTTCCCAGAAACAATGTCCTGCTTTCTTTGAATTATCCACAGAACAACTTGTACTGAGACTGTCTCCTAAGAAGCAAGTAGTTCCAATAACAACGGTCCAGAGGGGAGGACTGTGGACTTCTCAGTAATTACAACCACCTTTCTAGAAATACATGCTCCTCTTTAGTTTTTCACGAGTCACTTTTTCAACACTTTGAACAACACGAGCAGAATTCCGGGCCCCTCGGTCGTGCCGGGGCTGGTGACGGAGAACTTTATCACACGCAACCGAAACAATCTGGATCACTAGCTGCCAGATTTTCGTTGGCTCACTCCAAGCCTTTAATGCAGACATCATAAAACCGTTTCCCCATGCGGGAGCCCGGCGATGCTGCTGTCTGGGTACATTCTGGTTTTGACAGCACCCTGCATGCTCCCCTTAGAGTTTACATATGGGGCGTAGTGGTGTGAAGTCTGCACCAGCTGTCATAAAACATTTCCAGCAGCGAAGGATGAGAAGTATATATATATATATATATATATATATATATATATATATATATATATATATATATATATATATAATTTCAGGATGCCAGTAAACCTCAGTTTGACCTAAAGAAAGCATGCCAGACCCCGGGGATAAATCACAGGATCCTGCAAACTCCGACAGATGTGCACAAGAATGTAAGCATGCCGTGTGCACACTAACCTCTCTCTAGCTCTCGGTGCACTCACAAACAATGTCAAACCACAACTGAGTCACTTTGGTTCCTGAGTGAAAAGTGGCTCCACACGGAGGCCGGTGGAGGGAGTCCTCTCCCGTCGGCCGGCAGAGCTGACAGCAGCACATTTGTTGTTCTTTCCCATCGTCTGATCACGCTCAGGCTCGGCGCCCAGCCCTGGGAACATACAGCGGATAAGCTACAGGCCTCACAAACGTTATTTATCAACTAGCTCTAACGGGGGGTTCATCTGATGGAGCTGCACATCACCAAAGTGGAGAAAACAAGGAGTGATACGAAAGCAGAAATGACCGTCTGTCTCCAGACGTCCAGATTCTATAATTCTAATCAGTCCGGGTCGGCGTGCTGAGACACGTTGAGTTTATGCTTGCCATGCTCACTGCATAAATACTGTCACCTTCAAGAATAATGGGTGTTTTTATTATTATTATTATTATTATTATTATTATTATTATTTAATTTTGGGGCGAAACAATCATGTCTTTCTTTCCAAAGAATGTTTTAGGCAAAAAGAAAAAAAATGGCTATTGTTGTAGGATGGTGGCAATATGTGAATCGCTACTTGAAGTTGTGATCAGTTTTGTTTTCTAATCATTTTATCTATTGTTCATCCTTTTCTTTGCCCCTGGACTCACACACAAACACACTAACATGCCCATGCTCCCCCTCCCCCATCTGGCTTTAGTTAGCTGAATGTTGGTTGTTTTCCCATCTTCCAATCCCAAGGTTTTATGTATCAGGAAGTGATTAAGATAATCCTGATTCTCACAGGATCTTAAAATGAAGTAAAACCATGTCAGGAAGAGCAGCACACAACACATGGAAGTTTATTTAGAGGAAGAAAAAGAAAAAGCCAAACCAAACGGTAGCAGTGAATGAGGAGATTCGCACATGTCCAATAATTCATGCGAGTTTGGAGCCACCTCTAACAGCACTTTGTTAAAATGTAGAAGTTTATCAACGTCGTTGTGGACAAATTTTACGAAGCAGTTTTTACAAGATATTCTCTTGACTTTATTCATCTCTGTTTCGAGTGCCAACATATTTTTGTTGTTGGAATACAATGGCAAATCAAATCCTTGAATCTTTTTTGAATGAGTTTGAAAAACAGCATCTGACGGACCCGTCTCACCATTTCAACCAGGTTGAAGTCTTTGAGCTTTGGCTGGGCCGTTGTGATGACTTAATTTGTTTCTTTTCTGAGACTGAGTGTGGTATGAACTATAACTCCAGTTGTTCTGACTGATTTGTTGGAGAGCTTTACTGAACAAACAGCTTCAGGAAGACATATTAGGGAGTTATACGACTGTAACTCAAGTGTCAAGAAGCTGTGGAGATTTAAACTGAAAGGTCAGACAAGGAGAGCATTGATCTGAGAATCATAATGGAATGATTTCAAACAAAACATATTCATGTTTTGGAATGGCCCAGTCAAAGTCCAGCTCTAAATCCAATTGAGAATCTGTGGCAAAATCGTAAAACTGCTCTCCACAAACTCTCTCCATCTAATCTAACTGAGCTTGAGTTGGCAAAAGTTTCTAGATGTACAAAGCTGGTAGAGACAAACCCTAAAGACTAGCAGCTGGAATAGCAGCTAAAGGTATTGACTCAGGGTGGGGATGAATACTTTTATACACCAAACTTTTCCATCTGTTTGTAAAAATCATGCTTTGAATCATGTCTACCAGTTTGTGTTGATCTTCCACATTAAAATCCAAAACAATATATTTATACTTGTGACAAAATATGGAAAAGTTCCAGGGGTGTGAGTAATTTTGCAAGTCTTCTGCATTGAAAAATAAACTAAATGAATTGTTTTTAAACCAACATATGAAATGACCAATAAAATCATTGTACCTATCAACTACGTTCCTAACATGTCTTCTACATGTAGAAGATAACATGAAAATACAGTAGAATTACCAGAAATACTCAGACGCCCAGCGGAGTAGCAGTACGTTCTGTCGACTTTTGCACCGAGTGTGAGGTTGTCCTTCCAGTGTTGACTGATAAGGTTCAGTCAACACCTCTGTTGTGTTGACTGCAGGCTCCATGTGACCTTCACAGGATTAGGGAGGACCAGAAAACTAATGAATAAAAGGAAAAGTTGAAGCGTCTATCTCAACGTTTCTCTTTTGCTGAGGCAGGGCTGGGTTGTGTTTAAGGTTGTGGCTCCCCATCCGTAACAGTTTCCTGTGTGGTCCACAGACTTGTCATGTAACACAGCCCTTCATCTCATCCAGAACAGACACACACATACGCAAATAAAAAAAAAAAAAAGACGAGGTCAGATCAGAGATATTAGGCTCTAATGATGATTTATGAGCTAATACGTAACTCTGTGACATCTCTGAAAACGCAGCGCGGTAAGTTAATATGCGCTCATTTGTTTTGACTGAATCACTTGGCTTGCAGACGCATCCAAGTCCAGGACACAGTTTTGCGGTTTAACCACTTTTCACTTGCGCTACAAATTGATAGGATGTAAAATATGACCAAGAGAAACAATAAAAGGACTTTTGCTCTGACTCCAAATGAAATGAGAAATTTCTAACCGTCACTTAGGACAAATTGCAGATCCTGAGTGCTGTGGGGGCCGATCACTGGGGATCGGGGTTTGTCAACCGGTGTTTATTAATTTGTCAGGGTCTTGACCTCACCACTAACGAGAATGACTGCATGTTTACTATGGCAGATTCAGAACCTGCTCCTCCAAGTCCAGGAAAGTTACAGTTCTTCACAGAAGTATTCACTTCACATGGAGGGAAAATGAAAAAGATCTTTCACTCTGAATAGTTTAACAGATGTGGAAAGTCTGACATGCATTTGTGAGTCGATATTTTGTAGGAACACCTTTCACAGCAGTTGTACCTCAGTGGGCTTTGACTGGGCCATTCAAGCACATTAACATTTTTCTTTCCTAAACTTTTCCATTTGTTTAGGGTCATTTTCACTGCACCCATCTTCCCATCAGCTCCAACCAGATAAGGTAAAGCATCTCCACAACATGACGTTGCCATTACCATGTTTCACTATAGGACTGGTGAGTTCAGGCTGATATGCTGTGTTACCTTCCATCACACATAGCAACTTTTGCCAAGTGGGGAAATATATGAAATTTTAGTATCTTTAAAGCCGAGTTATGCAACTTCTACATACAAAAAAAAAACAAAAAAACATTGAGACTTGCATTTTTGTTAAAACTTTAATGATGTTTTGACAGCACACTAAGTCTTCTCCCAGTGCTAACAAAAAACAACCAATCATAGACAGGAGGCGGGTCTTCGCACTATCAATCATGCTAGTGTACGCGCTGGTCATTCATCTGCCCCTATATGCCACCTTTATGCTAACTAAACATTTTTAAATAGAGTTGTTTCTCTGTCAATAGCACATTTGATAGCGTGTCCATGAGCATGATTGATAGCATTATAACCCTTCTTCTGGCTCTCATTGGTTCTTTTTGACTGAGAGCGGTCACAGTGGTGCGTTATGATATACAGATTATTTGTCTCATAACACTGTCTCGACATGGACTAAATACTAAGTGTGTTTAAATATGTTATCAATCAAATCAATGTAGTTTTTACCTGTTTACTGGCTAATTCTATCAATCAGTCCCTCCACTTTCTTGAGAATTATCATGAAAATTCACGCAAAATCAACAAATTGTGCTAACAACTGAGAGGTTATCGCAGATTTTTCTGAAAAAATTGTCTAAAAAGTTCTTAGTTTGACCAAACAGCTGCCTCAGCCTCAACTGATGTCAGATTATAGTCGACGATCTACACAGCGAGTTTTAGAAAGTCGGATTTACACTCATAGATGAGCACAAATATTGAAAACATTTTCAAACACTTTGATTTTTATGGCAGAAAAAATACAAAAAAATCACAAAAATAAGACGTCTAATGATCTTTTCTGTCCCTCAATGTCAAGAATTCATTGATATTTTAACAGTTTGTGAAAGGGTTTTCTCAATACATTCTGCCACAACTGGCCCTTTAAGAGCATTTATGATCTTGAATAGGCACAAAACAAAAATGATTTTGTCTCCTCTGATCTAGACAAACTCAGCCTTGCATTTCTCTTTGGTCGCATTGATCAGTGCAGCAGTGTCTGATCCAGAACGCTGCTGCTGCTGCTGCTGCTGCTGCGTTGATCTGTCACTTTAAATCCTAATAAAATACTTTGGGGTTTGTGGTTGTGATGTTACACACCGTAATAAAGTTCAAGAGAGATAAATACCGTTGCTAAACAGAGGGATAGCTAAGCGGTTTCACTCTAACGTGACAGGCTGCTGGCTCCAAACCCTCACCAACATGCAGCAACATCTTTTTTCTTCTTCTTTCTTTTCAGCACAAAACACAAATAAAGGTCAAAAATGCTCTGCTGATATCAGAGAAACACGTGTAGCAGCAGTTTACTCCTCATGCAAAAAGCCAAAATAACATCTCTCCCAGTTTTTCAAGTGTCAACATTGTGACCAAAGGCCATGTCATCATCGGACTGCTTCGAAGTTTCCTCCGCCCACAGACTGGTTTGCCCGGTGCCCCATTTCTATTTTACTGCTTACACTCGAGCACAAATACAAAACACACTCACACACATGCAGTGGGATGAAAATGACTAAAACCACTAATCATTTCAGGGCCACACTGTCAATTCCCACTCGTCTCTGGGCCGAGGGCTACGCCAACAGAGAGACTGGTCCGTTTCGCTTCACGATGTTTCGGCTTCGGCGGAAGCGTCGTCGCTTTGTGTTCAAGCCGTTGAGAAGGCGGCCCGGTCGGGATGGCGTACCCGTAGGCGACCGAGACGCATGGAGAGAAACGGGGAGCTCGTTGACAGCCAACCTACAGAGCAGCGCGGCGGCGCAGTGGAGCGAACAGCATGTGGTCCAGTGGGAGTCAGATGGGAGGATAATTAGAGGCCCGTTTCAAGTGGAGCAGACCTTACAGTAACAAGGCTGTGATGGTGACAGATTGATGGTGTGTAATAGGAGGTTAGGACAACAGTGGAGGTCCCAGGTCATGAATGGACTTTTTTTTTTTTTCTACCTTACTGCGTTGCAGCGGCTGATGCGCAGCAGCTTTCTGCGTGTCTGGGAAAGAACTCTGGGAAAATCCCACGGGGTTGCGACGCATGTGTGAAATACGGGTTTCGCGCCGATGAGTTTTGCTCAAGTGACGTCATGCAGCTGGAAGGTGTGAGTCCAAAGTTCCCAGTCATCGTCTACAGGAATGTCGTCTGATTTGGAGCTTCAGTGATCTTCTGTTCAGGGTGATGAAAATACGCCGCAACTACCATTCATTCAGGATTATGTACTTTCCAGCCATGCAGTGACATTCTGCAGCGCAGTCATGTTTCTATGTGTTGTAAAAATGCTCTAAGTTATTTGACGCCTTGAATTTGGGCCTCTTTCTCTGGCTGAGAAGCGGCTCCTACAATGAGCTCAGTTGATGGGACAAACGCTCTTAAAACATTAAAGGTCTAACAGAGGAACCACGTTGTGATGACTTCCTGTAGGCAGAAAGAGCGGGACTTTTTAAAGAGACAGAGGCCCAATTTCACAGCATTACATATCAAAGTCATGTTTTTTTTAGTCACATTTTATATAAATGCCATTTTTATAACAACTGAAGGTAACATAGTGGACTTTACTGTGCTATAAAATGGCATTATGTGCCTGGAAAAAACATAATACTGTCCCTTTCAGACGGTCATAATGTTCTTGTAGAGAAGCATCGATAACATTTCCAAACATTGAGAACATGCTGAACTAAAATGAGTTGCGAGAACAAGGCAGTCCAGAAAGGTTCAGCTACTGGAGCGATTCTCAGCACAACGAACCCAAAAACACGGGTCAGCTCCTTTCCCCGAAACAAACTCAACGTTTTAATATAGCCGTTCCCTCCGGACCCGGCCCTGACCCAAACTTGACCAAGTCCTGACCAAGCTGTGGTCGCGTCGCTGTCTCTCTAGGATCCACACTCGCGGCTCTAGGCAGCACTTTGGCTCGCTGGACCCACTCCATCAAGTCGGGAGACTGCCGAACCAACACACAACAGGCATGTGCAGAGACGGCCACATGGCCCTGCACCATAATGCTTTCTCAGCCCACCGTAGCCAGCTACGTTTGCGCAACTCCAAGCAATTATGGTCTTCCTACCGAAACAGGTCTCCCAAGACTTCTGCTGTCCAACTGCTCCGCACAAAGAGCTTTATTTTACGGCACCCATCTCACACAATCAATCACAGAGGCTACAGCATAATTGGGATGTATATTTTCTTGTGGTCATGTCCTTACCACGCAAGATCGGCTGCATTATGCAAATATTTTCTGCTGAGAATTTTGACGAGTTTTGAAACTGTGTTGACTCCCTTTTTGTCCCTTTGTTGTGTTTATGTTGTGGTTATTGTCTTTCTAAATCAGATATTTAGGGAAACACATTGTTGTTTCAGGGCAGGAATCTGTCTGAATGTGCCTGGGAGGCCCGAGGAGCGGAGGGGGATCCTTGTGCACATTTTCTCTGTCGGAGAGTCGGAAACATTTTCTGCATTGTTTTACGCTCCTCTCTAGGGACAAGCGTTGCTTTTTCAAGAGTCGTGCCCAAGATAAAGAGTCTCGGAATGGCTTTTCCTGGGTTGGAACGTCTCCCGCGGTCAGTTTCGAAAAGCATTTTTATCGCTCAAAAAGAGCTTTCACCAAAACTGCACATTTTCTGCAGTTTTTATCTCATGGGTCCATTTGTGGATCCAGTTGTGCATAAAACAGCTGGCGGCACACCTGACAGGTGTTGCATGAGTTTGCCCACAAGGTTTTTAAAACACAGTTATCCTGGATACCGACCCAATTTATGTAAACTTTTGAGTTTGAGGAAAGTTGCACATCATTTCTTGAAAAATAAATAAATAAATAAAAGTGGTCTCAAGTTTTCAAGTGACAAAAAGTGCTAAAGATTATTTTGGTTCCAATTAAGCTAAAATAAGAAATGTTTGATTCTGATTTCACTTCAGTCGGTGAGGAAAAAAATATGTTTGTGTCCTTTTATTCAGTGTTTGTATTTATCTGGTTTCAACTGCATATTTAGTGAAAACGTTGGTCACTTTTAAAACATCGTCAGATGTGAATCGGCCAGTTGTCCAAAAAAATAAAATAGCATTCGCATAAGCAGCTGCCTAAAAATGAAAATTGGCCTCTGTCTGAAACTGGACCCGGAAGCTGCAGCTCAAAGGAGGAACTTTATCCAGGAAAGGCGGAGCTAGGTCCACCCTGCCGTTTTGCACAGCCGAATGGTTTCCATGGGAGATTAAAGGTTTTCTCAAACATGCATGAAAGAATCAGAGCAACACTCCAGGTATGTTTTTAATGAGGGAATAACATTATGATGTAAAGCTCCAAAATTAGATTTTTACATCGTACTGCCCTTTAACTTCTTAACCCCGTTCTTCATATTTTGTGAGGTTTTGTATCTTAAGAATTGGCCCAACCATTGTTCTCACACTTTTTCATTCCAGTCATATTTTCCTGCAGTACTTTCTGTCAGACCTTAGGGCATCACTGAAAATGAAACCACCTCAGTAATCCACAGTTAGTTGATGAAGTAGCTAGATTACAAAACATTCATTCTCTTTTGGGATTTAATTAAATATCAGTGTGTCTTCTGCCACCGCCACACCCTGGAAAAGGTGACAGACGGCGCTACTCTTATTTTTGGATCACTCAATATCCCTTGTTTTGTTTGCATGAGGACTTGTTTGTGTCTGGATGTCTGCAGGAGACGCAAAAGCAGGAGACTAATAAGTTCAGAAGTGAAATCCATACCACAGCCAAACCCTCCAACAAGCACAAATAGGACAAATGAGCGAGTGTTTCCTGGCCTCCCGCTCCTTCGTAAGGAAGACTTCCCAGAAAAATGTCCCCTCACAGATCCGCCGACTCTGTCTGTCTGAGGCTCAGTTCAACTGAAATGTCTTGTCCTCCTCCGGCTCTGAGGAAGAGCAGAAATGGGAGGACCAGCCCAAATAATCCCATGTGCAACTGGCGAAGTCATGAAGACGAGAGATCAAACGGTACGTAGCGTATCCATCAGGCCCACATATTTTCCCAGCAGAATTGTGTCAACCACTTGTGCAAGACTCATCAGTGCCACACAGTTGAGAAAGAGTTTTGGATTTGCCAGTGGGATTGCTGGGCTCATTATTTAAATGTGTCAGCTCAGCATAACCAGCAAGGGAAGAAACTGAGATTCAGTTCCAAGAGAATAGCATTAGCAGAGAGAGCTTTCTGGAAAATCAGATATGACACATCTTTCACCACACCATGTCAGCCAATACTGCAGGAAACACGTTTTTTGTCTGCCTACGTTTTTTGTCTGCCTACGTTGTCTCCCAGAGAGCATTTTCTTTCAAACAATGGTCAATTTATTTGTGTTTAGACTAAAATTAGAGTAAAGCTGAACTGCTCATCTACCAAAAGTTCAATTTTAAACTACTAATAGATCGCTGCATTTAAGAACAAGTAAATAAGGCCAAAGGAAAAAAAGAAATGCTGGAAAACTGCATTGTAAGTCTATGATCTTGTCACAGCATTCTCATAAGACAGGAAAAAGCCTCTGCTGCGAGCAACAATTACCGACGCTCATTAAACGGTAATGAATGGTTTATTTGGAACAGGATAATTAACAGTGGGGGAGATCTGCTGCTGCTGCTGCTGCTGCTGCTGCTGCTGCTGCTGGCTGCTAAAGCTGCTGCTGCTAAAGCTGCTAAAGCTGCTGGAAAAAAGGATTGATCTGTGTCTAGCAGGATGAGTGATCACTGAGTGCGTGGAAAGAGGAGATGGAAAACCCAGGTGGGAAGGTAAGTGTTTCCAAGACTTTGGAGGATGCAGGTAAGCAGTCGAGGATTGGCAGGTAGGCTGGAGAGTTTGGTGCTGAGAGGCACTACATCGAACAGTGAAGACAACGTAGAAGTTGAGTCCACGGAACCAGGAGCCCATATGTGATGGAGGCTGGAACTGCAAGACGGCACAAAGGGCATCGCAGGTAAGTCCAAATGAAAACAGGTTTTCTTTAGTGGTGGGTAACAGCGAGCCAGTTTACCACGAGCAGAGAGTTAATCATCTGCCTCAGGAAACCTCCTCCTCCAAATGCTGCTCCCTGATCAGCACCAATCAGAGGCTTCGCCTGCCGGTCACACCCTATGGAGGAGGAAGGCAGGAGATACACACACTATCCAGGTCACATGTACTGAAGGTGATCTGCGATGGCTGGTCAATCACAGAGCAGCTGCTGCCGTATCACAGCAAAGTTCTGTTTATGGTCATAGACTGAACAGCTCCGGTGATTTTTCTGAGTCTGCTCACTCAGTTTCTCCTGACTGCTCATTTCCTGTTCCTGTTCCTGTTCCTTCACCTGCCATGGTGGTCAGACTCACTATGAGATCATTTGCTGTTCTCAGTCACAGCTTTCAAACCTTCCATTTCATGATCTTTTTCATCAACTGGGTGGTTGATGAAAAACTATTAATTCCTCCCTCTTGTGGGAACCTATTATGTCCTTATAGTTGGATGCAGATTTAGTATTGTTACATAGGAAACAGTTAAAATCTCATATTTACAAGCTTGTTCACACAGAGTCAGTCGAAAACATGCCGCAACATGGTCCTCCGACTACTTCCTGTCGTCTTCTTAGTAGTTTGCACCAATAGCAACCAGTTGTTGATCATGTGACTTGTGTGAAGTGAAAATTGTTTCTGTTGCAGTTTTGTGACATAAACAAATTTTGATTCGGCCAAAAGACCCGCCTCATCCCAGGAGCAAAAAGTTTTAGCAAAAAACAAGATTTTTTGAAACTGGTGTGTTTCCATTATGCAAACTTATTTTCGAAATGTCGCACTGCGCAATTATGTGGGCAATGGAAATTGAGTTTCCCTTCCTAATTCTCCTCGCTCTCGTCCAGAACACTGCTGGCCTCGGAGACTCGGTTTTCCATTGCACATTCTTTTAATTTACAAATAAAATCTTTTGTTTTTTTAATTGGTGTCTTGCTATTGATTCTACATGTAGGTCAGAAAATTGCTTGGAATTAGAACAGAAATGTCCTCTTATTCTGGGTTATGATTCACTTTGAAACGCTGCATTGTTGTTTTTATTTAAGCAGTATAAATTCATTGTTGTCCCACGTTATGTACAGGAAGCACCTCGTCATGAGTGCAGTGTTTTCTCTTAGAACAATTCTTTAGGCATTTTCTGTCTTTGCTGTCAGACTCTATTAGAAAGCATCTGACTCAATGGATAGTTTTGCATTTCCTATTTCATCTCATGGCTTTGGCCCAACACAGTTCAAGCGAAATGATCCACTTTAATATTACTGGCGAGTTTATTTTCAAAATATAATTGATGATCTTTGACTTCCCAATTGGTGACTAACTTTCAGAATGGTGTTGAACGTCTCCGTTTCTTCATTCTTGCTCCCAGCAATAGCGCAGAGCATCAGTGGCGGTGACAGCAGGCTGAGCGATTGGACTCAGTCGGTTCCAAACACTCGGTCGTGTTGCGTTTTTGTCTGCTGAAGCAACAGGCAGTAAACGTTTTAGCAGTTTTGAAATCAGTCCATCTCGATGTGAAAATTACTTTCACAAAGCTGTGGCACGGGATACCAAAACCACATCTGCCGTTTGAGTTTTCTCTGATGACAAAACTGTAGAGGAGGCATGAAATAAAAATCACGGCATTAACGAAGATGGACAGCTTATGTGTTTTTCTTCAGACGCTCACTCTCAATGGTTTTGTTCACTACCATGTTTCTTTTCCCTCCACATCAGTGTTGGCACCAACGTGTTTGACCTGGAAACCTGAGTGTGATTTGCGACGCGGAGCGGATCTCCCGAGGGGTTCTGTTTTAGGGCGAGCCAAGCTGTTTCTAAAATTAAACGCAGAGTAAAGAAACCTCAACCTTCCCGGGTAACGGAGACACGTTCAGCGTAAAAAACCTGAAACTGGTTTTGATTCAGGAATTCAACAAATTCTACTTAATTCTATGAAGCTCAATTCAGTTCTCATTGCACCACAAAAACAAAAAGTCCTACCAAAGTCAAAACAAGTCTAATTCAGATCAATTCAGATTCACGTCAGTTTATTTCTATTGCAGGAGGGGAAAAAAACTCTTTAGGTTTTCACTTTCAGTCTAAATTTAAACTTAAAACTTTAGTTGTATTGAATGAGTTTGATGGTTTATATATATATAGCTTTGCAAATTTGTGTAATTAGTAAAGCATAAACTAAAATGATCAGATCTTGCCAAGGAGTCCAGGTTGGATAAGATGTATTTTGACATTTTCAAGCCACGAAAGTTCAGAACAGTTATATGTTCCTCGAGAAAAAACAACCAAAAAACCGTGAAACTTTCATCTTACTCTGAGTCAGAACCCTATTTGGGGTCACG
Source organism: Poeciliopsis prolifica (assembly GCF_027474105.1). NCBI lineage: Eukaryota > Metazoa > Chordata > Actinopteri > Cyprinodontiformes > Poeciliidae > Poeciliopsis > Poeciliopsis prolifica. The sequence continues at coordinate 1,380,311 of NW_026562431.1, forward strand.
CCTGACACAGGAAGGAGGAGAGGAAATGCCGGGACAGTACTCAGGTATTTGTGGGTGGTTTCAGTCTCGTAACCTTTCTAGGCAAAAAGTGGCACAAAAGTTTCACTTTCAAACTGTGTTTTTTTGAATCTATCTCCGAGAGATCACTATCGCCACACTGTAACCCACAGATATACAAAATGCCAGCGGCGCCGGAGATGTTCTTACAATCCTCCGTATCTACCGAGCACCTCGATCTTTCCGCTGCATTTGTCACGACGACGTTTCACAACCAAGACAAAATGCCAGCGTGAAATCCAAGCGAGGTCTGCTCATGTTGGAGAGCGTGACGTCTGCGGCCGCATTCCAACGCAGGATCCGCATTCTTGGGCGAAGAGGAACAACATGCCTGATGGCGGTTTGATTTAACACAGCCTTTCACTTGACTCTGTGGTGAATAATAAAACTAATGCACTCTGCTCTGTGGGAAATGTCAAGCCCACAAACAATGTTCAATAAACATTCAGCCAGTCTGAACCGACGCCTGGTAAGCATCAACATGCCTCAATGAAAAGGGATTTGCAACAGCAAAATGACACACACACACACCATCTACGGGACATCTGAACACCCCCTCCCCAAACCCCTCTTTCTAGCAGCATTAACCTGGGCTTTATTTGAACCATTATAGATGAAAATAAATCTTCATTAGCATGAGCGAGTTAGGGGAGTTCAAGTCACCGGAGCGCACCAGCTGAGGATTCCCTTAAAGGTCTGGGTTGCGTGGAAAAAGGGTGTGCGCCGCTTTGAGTATGATTCTTGGTGTGTGTGAGTATGGGTCTGCGTGTTGGCTGGGGTGAGTACAGTGACTCTGAAACCCAAGAGAGCCCTGCCCACTCCCACAGTGGAAAGAATGATGTGTTATTCTGTAAATGACACTACTGACCAAGCAGATGCTTGCTTGAGGTGAGATTCTGGCCATTGTGTGTGTGACTCACTTAGAATGCAGCAGTTAGCCATCACAGTATTTCTTAATTCTTCATCTACTGGTAAATAGGTTATGCTTAGCATGCGTGTGTGTAGGTGGGTGTGTGTGTGCGTGTGTGTGTTGATGAACTGGGGCTCCTTGCAGGTTGTGCTGATTACCACGGAGGTGGCCACCTGTGGAGTGTTTGCTCCTAACTGCATCTGCCTTGTCTTGTGGTTCCAGTATGTGTGTGTGTTGGTGTGTGTGTGCAGTACGGGGGCCGGCCCCTTCGTTATACTCATTCTGCATGCTTTCTAATCACACAGACCACAGAGGAAGTTGTTTACGACGTGCAGTTGCGCGTCCGTGTGAGGGGCCGGCGGGTCCGTATCGTGAGATTGCAGGTGCGGCTGAGTGCCATGTTGGGCTTTATGAGCATGTAAGTCAGTAAGTATAGAGTGTGAGCGTGGCTGTTTGAATGTTTTGCGTGAGAGCCTTCCTCTCTTCATGTGGTCAATGAATCCTGCCACAGTTAGCATAATTGTGTTTACAGTAAAGCTACTGCCTACTTCTTGACTGGCTGTGGAACAAACACTTACTGGATCAGGATCAAACTTCATGCCAAATGCCAAAGTGTGGGATTTAAGTGCGGTGCGATTTCAGGTGGCAAGGCAGCACAAAGAGCTGCTATGACCTCCATCCTCCTCAGACCATGGGTTTCTAGGAAAGGGCTAAACCATCTCCACTGCTGACATCGTTTTGCTACAGTCTAGAAAATGTCCAGCCTCATGTCCAAAGGCATTTTGGCTTTGCATAGAAACAGTGGACCGTTTCGGAAATGTAAAAGCAGTTTCTAGATCCCCTGTGAAATACACTACAATTGTCTTTGCTCTTTGGTTGCTTGTACCAACCTTTAACTAATGTTTGTCTTAAATAGATCCTATGGAATAAATTGATAAACTGAAAGCAACCAATTGCATTTTAACAAAGAAAAGTTAAGCCTCAGGTGAAGGAGTGTAAGTAGATTGGGCCGACGTCGGCGGAGAGCCGGAAACTCCACTGAGTTTCTGTGGTGAACACAGAGCCAAATTATAAGAAGTTTCTCAGTTGGGGACCCCACAGCCACTTGTCATACATTTACATTGCGGAGCTCAATCCCAGGGAATTTTTTGTCCTTTTACGCCTCGCGGTGAATTGGCCCAGAGCGTGGGCAATCAGGTCAATTCCCTTCTTGTTTGCTTTAAAAGGGAGGTAGATGTCAGCAGTCAGACATTCTTCAAGATTAACCTCCTAGAAAGATCCTTTAAACACACCCTACTGGATTGTTCCTGGTGACGCAAAGGAAGCAGTACAGTGACTCTAGCTGTAATTGAACACAGGCTCCTGTGGAGAGGAAAACCTGAGAATCTCTCCTCAGACTAGACCAGTGGTAGGCAACTCCACTCCTCAAATGATTGGTGTCCTGCAACTCTGAGTCTCTGCTTCAGCAAACCTCAGTCAAATAATGAGGTCATTAATAGGACTCTGGAAAACTTGAGTTCACTGAGGAGTTGATTCAGCTATTTGACTGAAATATGTTGGACAGGGAGATATTGAAGAGTTGCAGGACATCGGCCCTCGATGACTGGAGTTGACCAAACCTGGTCTAGACTCACTTTGCTGCAGGACTTGGTTAGAGGGTCAATTAACCTGTTAAAGCTTTGTGTACAATATTGCAATGTTACAGTAAATGTGGAAATTTACTGATGTATAATATTTGTTGTCAGTTAGTTGGGAAAATCACCTGGAATGCCCCCTAAAGTCAGAAATCGCATTTGGAAAATCTGGAAAGTTTCTGGGTCGGATTCTACCGTCTTCCCCTGCCAAATGTCAAAGTGCCTCTTTGCAAGGCACTAACCCCAAGTTGCCCACTGCACCAATCAAATTGTAAAATCATTTTTCACAAACAGCAATGTATTAGAGTTCAAATTGGTACGTTTTTATTGACTTGTCGCGTGAACAAACACATTCATGTGGGATTTTAATTGACTTTCTTATTTAATGAAAACATCACAGTTGCAAAATTGCGATTCTTCAATATTGGCATACTATTGGCAAAGTTTTGCGCTCGTGTGTAATGCAAGTGCAGCTTTCTTAATTCTTCATTTACTGGTAAATAGGTTATGCTTAGCATGCCTTTCCAAAAACTCCCTGGTTTGCTTTCTCTCCGTAAAACTGACCAAGAAAACGTTAAACTTCCAAACAAATATGCAAATGCCAGAATCATTTTACTGGCAACTATCTGCCCTCCAACTTCATTCCAGCAATTAACTTATTAACTTTCTTAGAATCTCATTCCTACCTGATTCTTTCTAACCATTCTTTCGGACCTTTCCCTCTATTCAGGAAGTATACCTGTTCTATGAAAATACAAGCTACTCACTCTCTCATTTACTATAAAATATTTTTAAAAATTCAAACCAACAGCATATTCGGTGTCTTGTACTTACAGAACAAAAACACCAAAGTATGGCATGTCTTGTAAATGTTTCATTGATATTTTGTGGTACTGTTCTGATATTAATAAAAGTGATGATAAGAAGTATTTATTACTTATTAACAGGTTAAACTAGGTATGTCTGTGACTTTATGGTACACTGATCATAGCTCCATAAACATAAAAACTGCTCTTGAAAATATTTGTAATGTGCTTCTCTGGTGAAACAGTCTGGTTTATATCACTAAACTGCTCACAGCAACTGCATTTAATCATATTTTCAAATGTCATAATATTTATAGATATAGATATGGACAAAACTGTAGAATTTCAATGCCCAAAATTAGTTTTGGGGGGTTTTAAACATCATTAACTGGAATGTACTGTGACAATAATGCATCAAAATGTTCATCACGACAAGGAATTTATCACAATAAATGATAAGCGATACGATAAATGCCCAAACCACCAGAGATGAAAATCTATGCAAATCTATTGGCTGAGTGCTGAAAGCGACAGAGAGTCACAGCAGAGCCGTCAGTGTTGAAGAGTTCTCTTCAGCTCCTGCTGAAGAGTTCAACTCTGATTGGAGTTGATAGACAACCTCAAACCACACTGACTGCTCAGATCCACTGTTTTGTGTTTTGTGACTTCAATTATGGTCTTCCAGCAGATCTGGCGAACTAGATTCCTGTTTGTTACATTCTGATCTTAACTTTAGAGTCTTCCCTCTGAATAATGACTTCAAAAAAAACAAACAAACATGAAAAAACATTACCGTAAATCTATGAATATAACATATTTCCCCCACATTCTTATTTATCTTTAAATGAGTCGCGGTGGTGTCAGTGAGTTCATCACTGTGGCAGAGTAATTCTAAACAGCTGTATGCGTGTGTGTGTGAAATATGCCCCTGCTTGCCTATATATGTATGTATTTGTCAGTATTTGTGTGTGTTGGACTAGCATTAGCCTCACTCCACACACACACACACACACACACACACACACACACACACACACACACACACACACACACACACACACACACACACGGGGGGGACAGGGCAGTTGTTGATTCCTGGTTTCCTCTCTGCAGTCTGCTCCCGGTGCCGTGGTTTGCTGCAGACAAACTGATGGATTGCTGCGGGGAAACGGCTGCACATGACATGTTTGTTTCCAATCAGAGCCAGGATTAACCCAGAATAAACAGCCTCTTCTTTCTCAGGTGATGCGGCTCTCGACGACATGGGCACATAAATGCGGTCTGCCGGTTAATCCAGGAATAAGACCTCGATCGCATCCCGAGGTCAGCTGGATTCTGGTAAAGAGGATGTTTGGCAGAGGAGCTCGCTCTCGTGTCAATAACTCTGTGGGTGGAAGCTTTTTTACCAGCTCTCCTTGCATTGTGTATGCTTGAGTACATGCGTGCACACACTGTTTTTTCCTTTCTTTCTGTTTTTTTAGTCCTAGTGGCTTTGACTGGGAAACGCCAAGAAGCGTTCGTTGATCTGCTCAGCTTCGCTAACGCTTAAGTCGTATAAAGTCCAGCCGTGGAGCAGAGAGCAGAAAACAATGACGGAATTCCTTTTTGATTAAGAAGCAAAGCTTTGAAGGAATTTGAAAGAAGCGAGAAACAAAGTCATATGGATTTGAATGAGGGGTGTTGATGAAGCGTTGCCAACTCAGAAACAAGAAAAAAGAAAAACTCTTTATTCTCTGGGCTCAGAGAGGCCGCTACACACTGTTCCTGGCCGCCGCAGCCAATCACCTGAAATCAACAACAGACTTGTCATAAACCTTAATAACACCACGTGTGTGTGCGTGGGGGTGTGTGTGCATGGGTGTGCGCGCGCGCGTGTGTGTGTGATGCAACCAGATAACTTCAGCAAAAAAAAGAAGATACAATACATGTGATTTAAACAACAGTCTCTTTGGATTATGTTTTTTATTTCTTCTTCTTATTTCAACAATGTGGCGTTTCATTCTTTGTTTCGCCGCTCTCTCTCTCTCTCATTCTTTCTCTCTCTCTCTCTCTCTCTCTCTCTGTCTCTCTCTCTCTGTGCTGTACAGAACCGTGGCCTCTGCCGCTAAGTGTTTTCTCTCCTCGCAGGATGTTAATCGGGTCACCGGCTGCTAATGAGGTCTCCCACAAACAAACATCTGTGCAGTTTTGTTGACATCATTGTGGAAACAATTGTTTCTGCGAGATCATCTAGGAAAAAGTCCAAACACATGACTTCAGGCCAAAAGGAAAGACCTTTCTCTGCTGGGTTTCCCGCCTTTGATCATGCTGATAAAAAAGTTCAGCCTGTCTTACTGTCATGATCTACAGGCGTTTATTTATTTGATTTTTGTTTGTAAACCATCTTTTTTTTTCTGGATTCATAATTGTGAGGTTGCCACAATAATAACACTGGGTTATTATTGTCATTGGGGTTTTCTTTGTGTTTCTTGTGTTTTGGCGTTTTGATTTATCCGTGTTAGTTTTTTCTTCCGTGTCTCAGTTCAGCTCCGTTTGTCTTAATTAGACTCAGTTTCTCTGTTCCAATATGCCCACAGCTGTTTCACATTCCCTCTGATTAGCTCAGCTGGTTCTGAGACATTCTCTTCTCCTGTCTCACTATTTAAGTTCCTGGTTTATTTTTTATTTTTTGTTCCTGCTGGATTTTTCATTTTCATGTCCCAGCTCTCCTCATGCCAGTTTTGGTAAGTCTTAATTTTTCATCATTGAAAGTTTTTCGTTCCATCTCGCTGCCCCTGGTTCCATTTGGGTCCAATTGTCCCATCAGAGATGTGTGTTTGGAAATCACCAATTATCAGCAATATGTCAGACTTCTGTGCTATTTTTGAAATGAAATCTGTAAAGTCTTGAATAAAGTCTTTTGATGGTCGATAAACCAGAGTACAGTCACGTTTTAATTTACAACGGGTTGAAACAACGTTGAAAAATGGACTAAAAATGTGATATTTGACACTTGACTTCTTTTCAGAGTGAATTCTCTCACCCTCGTGCCGTAGATGAGTTCTGGACTGTTGGCCACGGTTGGTCTTGGTTGGACCCGACGTTGGCTGCGTTTCTGTTACAAATGTGTGCAAAACTTTCCACTACTGTCGAAAAGAAAAAAAAAAAAAACAATTTCACGATTGCGGCGTTTTCATTAAATAAGAAACGCAATTAAAACCACGCGTGAGTAAATTTGTTCACAAAGTAAGTCATCGAAAACAACGACCCCACACCACTTCCTGTCATCTTGTTCTTTTGTGGTTGTTGATCATGTGACTCGTGTGAAGCGAAAAAAGTATTTCCATTGGTGTTTTGTGTTGCTACACAAAAAACTGTGTAGCAATTGTAATGCAGTCACACACAAAAAAAAACACCTCGTCTTAAGCGCCGAGACCTTCTTTTTGTTTCAAAATTGGAGTGTTTCCTTTAAGCAAATTCATTTCGGAAATATCAAATTGTACAATTCCACGTTCAATAGAATCACAGCTACAATGGGCCAGGCCAGCTGACAGCTTTGTCTGGGATCTCACCATCTTAGGCCAGGTGTTTTGTCACTATTTACAAAAATTTATTTACCATTAAAAGACATGATTCATTATTTATCACTCAATAAAGTCATTAAGCCGAGGAGTCGAAGGACAATTTTAATGAAATGTGGAAAGATCATTCGTAAATTTTCTGTTTAAAACTAAAATCTGATTTGTTTTGTGAACCTGTAACCAGACGAATCACATTGTCTATAATGGCGCTGGTTCTGCAGAGTGATTCTGAGTTATAAGAGATCAAATACATTCACAATGCCCTTCAACAACAGAACTATAATGTAAACCTATATTGAAAATTACTTAACATATTTATACATATGTATTGTTTCAATATTTATTTCATATAAAGATGAATTTATTTAACACCTGGGGCCTCTTGGTTTTAATTAAATTCCTGCATGTATCAAAATAAATTTTTGAACTCTTCAAATTATTGATGGCACTTTTGGATTCCCATTTCTAATTCTCCGTATTTGAGGTCATGTCTGACCTGTCCAGATGATGCGCCCCACATACCAGGGGCCAAACCTTCATTTTTTCACCTCAGCATGGTTACAGTAGCGTCTCCATGCTATTTATGACCTTTCACCTCCAGCCTTTTCTGTGTGCAGAGTAGTGGCTGGTAGTAAAAAATTTTTCAAATAATGAAAAAACCCCAACCCAGACCTTACTGGACCTGCTCCAATTACAACTTCCACAAACAAAGGTGAGCAGCAAGTCTCTGACAGAAACCGCCGACATTGTTAGCTCTATTAGCAGAGGACAAATATATACAGCTATATATTAAATAAAATGCAGTCCTAGCTCATTGAAAGCCATGACAGATAACAGGATGACAGATCATCTGTGAAAGATTTTTGTAGCGCCTGTCCATTCTCCCTGTGCAAATTAGATTTCTGAGATTTCTGCTTCTTGCTGATAGCAGAGGCTGGAGTGAATGCTAAAGCTCGTTTCTCCACATGTAACAGGGCATGAATGAGGATGATTGATGGCGGTAAGCCCCTCCTCCAGGCTCTGATTGGTTGGTTTTGGCTGGAAACTTTGCAGTTTTGCAGTCAGAGATTAGGTGGAGATCAGTCTCTTCTCATGCTAATGTCATGACATGATCACAGATTTAACAAATATGTAAACAACTTGGTTTTTGTTCTGTTTTTTATCAAAAGTTACACACTGCAGTTTTAAGCAAGTGTAAAACTTTCTAGAAATGAATAGTTTTTCGTTTTGTTTGAAAATAAAGCATCTGATAAGAACCTGTACATCCGATCTCAGAACCTCTGAGGATAAATATGATCTCTCACCTTCTTGCTCGTATTCTGGAAATGTGCTTTAGGCCCTGAACGTAAAGGCTGCATAACTTCCTAACATTTGTATGGCTGCATGAAGTGATCCTGTCATGCTTCAGGAGGACCATCCCACAGTTGCTACAACAGTTTCCATCAGTGGAGGAAAAATACTTTGACCCACCAGCCACAAAACGAAAAGGGGAGTCAGATGTTGGAAAATGATGGGATTGGGATATTTGTATACACTTGTTATTGTTTCACCTCTTCTTTTCGAGCTCTTTTGCGCTTTTGTTTACCTTGTGTTTATGCGTCATAAAGTGACGTAAGTTGGCAGATTTTACGTTCTCCAAACAAAGTCTGAAAAGAAAAGTACCAACATAAAGGGTAGTCGGTACCATAAGAATGACCGATGATTCCATAACTAAGGTTGACATGATAAACAAAATAAAACGAGAAAAACGAATTACATAGTGACTTTGTTTGTTTGGTTTGACAGATGAATAATAATAAGAAAAAAAAAGAAAGAAAGAAAGAGCATCCATGCATTCAGGTACAGATTTTGTTCGGACTTTTAAAGAACTTCATATTGTGGCCTATTAGGGTTTGTTTTACTCAACAAGAATCACTTAAAGGGATAGTTTAATGTAGTTTACAGACACATGGAACTGCATGCTTGGAAAACATGCAGTTTTCTGCATGTTTTCCAAGCAGGGGGATCTTGTTCTGCTCCGCCTTCTTCCTCCTCCTCTTCATCAAAGTTAAGCCCAGAGTAACTGTTTCTCTCTGTAGTATAACCAAATAACTGTTACCTTCAGATGTCATAAAAAAATAAAATGTTAAATAAGACTTTGATCAATTTGACTGTGTAATATAACACCTGGAAATTGGGCCTGTAACTCTTTAAGAAGCTCCTACTCTTTCTAAAACTGTCATCATGACATCTGTCCTTTATTAACCCTTTAGCAACGTTTTTACCAGCGTTTCACTGAGAAGTAGCTCTGATAATGAGCTCAGCTGATGTGCAGTTCCACCAGGTTTTTGCTAATTGCTGCAGGCTAGTCTGAAGGAGCAGAGAGGGGGACAGGTGCGGGTAGGGCTGCTCAGTGAGGCGGAAGGTTGGAAACTGCAGCTCAGAGGAGCGTCGTCTTATTAAAGGATTTCTCAAACATGCATAAGGTACATTTTTGACACGACGCTGAAAAAAGTTGACTGCACGATACTGCCCCTTTAAATCAGTTCTCAGTTGTGAACATGACAGCACTGGGGGTTTTTATTTCAGCGTTTCCTGCAGCCTCTTCCTGATCCCGGATCTTGGACCAGGTCCATTATTAACGACTCTGTTCTCCTCGCAAAGGTGATTAACCTGTTTGGTTCCTTTCAACTCAATCCAGTTTTTTTTTAATTAGTTTGTTTTATTGCCAAATATGCCAAAGTTGCTCAGTCCAACTTGACATGTTGTCTTCCACACATTTTAAATTATCACCGTCAACCCAGTTGAGTCCGCTCAGCTCTTCGCCAGAAGCTGCAGTCAGATCACCAGATCCCCAGATCACCAGATCCCCAGATCACCAGATCCCCAGATCACCAGATCCCCAGATCCCCAGATCACCAGATCCCCAGATCACCGCCTGGCTCTCTGACGGCGTCGCGGGAGAGTTTCATCTGCTGTCGGGCTGCGAGTTCACGGCACAGAACCAGCGGGAGCCGTTTGAATCACATCAGATTGCAGAGACGGAGCCATGTGGATCTGACAGCAGAGAGTCTTCCTGGTAGAGATGCGTGTCGGTGGCTCGGATGTGCAGCGCTGTGCGGTCGTATCAAGGCCAGCCGCGTCGAAAAACTGCTGCTCTGCTCAGAATGCGCGTCGCTCCAGATAAACATCAGAATCCGAACAGTTGCTGCTGCTGCCGCCTCCGGCCTAGTTTGACTGAGAACAGGAGAGATTCGCAGCCCTGATATCGATCTCCATATGAGTGTGATGGGGAACTTTTTTTTTTCATGCGAGCACCGAAAGGCAAAGAAAAACACACACACACTCGCACAAAAACCATCACGGTGAATTGGCAGAAGCCTGCGGCTGCAGTTTTCTGCATGTTTTCCAAGCAGGGGGATCTTGTTCTGCTCCGCAGCACAGATAGTAAACCGCCTTCCTCCTCCTCCTCCTCTTCATCAAAGTTAAGCCCAGAGTAATTGTTTCTCTCTGTACACAATCGGCAATTGCAGCGTTGCTGTAGTTTGTTAAACAATAAGAAGGATTATGAAGAGAAATGAAGCGTTTAAATGCACAAAAACAGGCAGTTTGGAGAACAGCAGCGACTGACCGCAGCCCACCACACACGTGATGATCCGGTCCGGTCCGGTCCGGTTCGGGGCCGACCGCGGGTCCGAGTCCAGATTCCTTCTGTCGCATCTGCCTCAATCCCAGAATGCACCTGGTCTGAAAGCGATGCACAAAAGTATTTTTGACTTTGAAGGTTCAGTGTTGTGTTTTTACTGCGTTGCCATGGCGCCTTCATTCAAAGTGGGTGTCTGTCTCTTTAAAAACTCCCGCTTTTTGAGAAAGGAAGTCATCTTTCGTCATTTCCTCTTTGTTTAATGCTAAGAAAGTTTCTTTCTTTAGGATGAAACTCATTTTTTGACATGCCATCATTCAGCAAAGTACTAATTCAATCAAACATTTTAAATCTCTTTTCTCTTATTTCTCCAATAAGGTGGAATTGTTGAGTGAAAAAATCATTTTATGGCTGAATCTAAAAAGGTATGAATAATTTTTTGTCAACCTGTTGCACCTTTAGTTTAATTAAGTTTGCACAATTAAAACACAGAACAAAGATATAACAAAAAGAAATAATGACACCAAAATAATAATAATAATAAAAAAATTATCTCAAGAATACAATCCTATGGCACTTGATCATAAATTTAACACAATCATATAAAAACATATCTGCAAAGTGTTAAAGGGAATTTAAGTAACATTTTTACATTTTATCATCTTACAAGCTGATTTTGCTCAGCATTATGCTGCCACCACCGTATTTCACAGAGTTGGATGTTCGGTGCAGTAAGAAGTTCTCACCGCATATTTCTGCTGCTTTGTGTGCGTCCTCATGTAAGATCCCATTAATACATGTAGTTGTAACGGGGTACCAGAGGCAATGTAAAAACTTTTTTTAAAATATATATTATTTTAAACTTTAAATGTATGGCAACCTCCAGATTTAGAATTTTTTTCAATAACTTTTATTATTATTATTATTATTATTATTATTATTATTATTATTATTATTATTATTATTATTATTATTATTATTATTATTTCTGTCTCAGGACAGGCTGAGTCAACCTTCCAGTCTCGCTCAGGGCCACAATGCCAACTGTCCCTGAAGGCCCCGTCAGAACCAGATTAATAAAGAAGTCAGCTAACCCAGCAGCCGAAGAGCCAATTCATCTTCTGGTTTGCAGAGGATGAAATGGGAACCATATGAAGAACATTCCAGCTCGTCCTGATTCTGGGTGTGTTGCTTGTTGTTGCCGGTGGTTTGGGGAGTCTGAGAGCCTCCAGTGATTTAGCTTGTGTTGACACTGTCCTGGCACCACCCCTGCGTCTGACTCATCGTCCCGCACCAACTGCAGCACAGATCAAACCTGGCGGACGGACCTGCAGAAGGTCATCTTTCATTCATCGCTACAGCAAATATTGACCCTCCATCCTCATGTTCCGGCTCCATCCTTCACAACCTTTGGGAGAAGCAGGTGTCCTCTGCAAGATTACGGCGTTGTTCGTCGCAGTGGGACTTTGCTCAGGTGTCACCACATCTGGCTGGAAGCACAAAAGTCCAACTGAGGCTGTTTTATCCGGGCCGGATTACAGCGTGAGGAGGATTGCTCCTGCGTGACTCAGGCGGGGGATTCCCTCCGTCTGTGCACATGTGTGTCCAGGCATGCGCATAAGAAGCCTGCAGAAACACACTTTAATGCGGTTACATGCGTCTTTACGTCACATTTCTGCAAAAGCCTGCTCTGTCTGAGTCTATTAATGTGACACCAACCACAGTCTGTTCTATTTTTTGTTGGGTTTTTTCTTTTACTTTTGTGATGTTCCATCTCCTTCCTGCCATCTTTTTGAAGTTCCATGATTTGATCTGCCGGGAGCGACATGAAATTAAGAGCATTTGAGTCACAGTGCAGGCAATTTGTTAGTGAGCAATGAAAAAAACAAAAAAGAGGAGAAACTTCAAGGATTCCCACAAGCAGAGGGCGGGGAGAGGGGAGCGAGAGGTCAGAGGCCGCTCCAAACCCTCAAAGCCTCAACAAAGAGAGCTTCAGCTGTTTGAACAATAAACTCTAAATGATGGATATTGATTTGTTCTATGCCTTGCGTGTAGATTAATGATGAAAGTCAGTAAAATGTCTCAAGTTGCAAACCTCAAAGATGGGGTGAAATTGTTCAAATGAAGTTGAAGCAAAGAACGGCCAACTGTGGCGTTTTATTCTGTACTTTAAGCTCTTTGTGTCGTCTTGAGTTCCTGATTTATTCTGATTTATTTTGTTCTGTTTAGATTTTTCTTAAAAATAAAAAAAAAACGAGAAATTCTTTGCACTAGACGCCAGGCACCTTCATCAAACCACCACAATACATTATTGTCAATTTTATTATTTCCTGTGGTGCCTGACAGTGATGTCAACAGATATAATCCTCTATGATGACTGTGTAGAGATTAATTGCATTTACCATTATTATTATTAGTATTATTACACTCTTGGTGAAATGTGTTGAAAATATTCAACAAGAGTTTAATTTTCTAGTATGAAGAATGGATGCTATTTGATTTTTATAGTGCAAATTTGATCAAAATGTATGAATTTCAAACCATTTCCAAAAATGAAACAATATTTTTTATGACATATTTCACTCGTCGTCTTTGGCTTAAGGTCTAAACTTTTAAAGTAATATACAATGTAAAAACTTTTTTTTTTGCCTATTGTGTCTGTCGCTCTGAGATATTATGGATTTATTTTAGAGGAAGTGGTGTTGTGCAGTTCAAGTGTAAGAGGACCTTTTGTCAGTGCCACCAATCGATTAAACAACGTTAGGTTAATCACACTCTGGTGCTGTTATTAATCACAATTACCGGTAATCAATCAAGCTAACTTTCTATTAGCAGCTTTATAAATGTTTCTTATAAACTGGATACTAAGACACATTAAAACAAACGTCTATCTCGGCTGTTTTTTCTATTCTTCCTTTTTCTCCCTGCCTGAAGGATGAGTCCGTTTTTGAGACATTGTTTTGTCAACTTAACGTCTGACCGGAGCATTGGACATTTGGATGCAGCTCATTACCGGCGAAGCGTGCGGCACCTACAGCGGCCACCAGGGCGTCCTCAAGAGCAATTTTTCTTTTTTGTTCATAAATTATTTCTACACGCATCATCAAATAAATATCATTGTAAAAACAAATCACTTCATGATGAAATTGCAGGGGTTTTTTGTTGTTATTATAACGACGTAGAAATCATTACTAAAAAAAAAAAAAAACAGTTCCACTGAGGGGGCCCTAAGGGGCTGCTTAGTTTGCTTATACCTTGGGCAGCCATGACTAAACCTGAGCAAAACAGCTATGACAAAGAGAGAGAGAGAAGGACAAAAACGAAGTAAATTTATAAGAAAGTTTTTCTCCGACTACGTGAGAACAACAATTTATCATAGTTAGCCTAGCTACAGAATACTGTTTGCCTCCATGTCACCAGCATTTAATCAGTGAAGAAAAATGATTAACAAGATGTTCATATATTTGACTTGTCACTGTATTTTTTTACCAGTCTAAACAGTTGAGTCAGTCAGCAACTCTAACCTTAACCCCTATTCAAGCATGTGCTGTGTTTACTATTATATATAATTATTACCTAGAGAAATTCAAACAATCTGTCAAAAATAAATCCTCCTGTCTTTACTCAGAAAAAATATAAAATTGTCTGCAACACTATACTCGATCTATAATGGCAGATCTATTCAGTCGAACTCTATGCTTTGTGTTCTGAGTGGTATGATGTTTTATTATTAACTTTTTTAACCTTATATTTGGAATTCCTTATTCTGAACCATTTGAATGAAAGTTTGTAACAGTTCATTATTTACCGTTTGTTTTTGCCAATTTCTTTATTACATTTATTTGACATTGATTCTTCTTCTCGTCTTTGCACTGACAGAACAAATGAAAGTTGTGTTGTTTTTAAGTTTAGCCAAACTTGTGAAGCTAATTTGTGTACTTATTAAATGCATATTTAATAACTGCGTAGTTCAGTACATTTGTCTGTGTTTAAAAAACAAGATTTTAATTCAATTTTAAGTCAATTCATGAACATTTTTCTGTATCAGATCGGTATCGGCCAACATGTCGATATCTGTATCGGTAGCGGAAGTGGAAAACAATGGATCTGTGCGTCGTTGGCTTTGTGGTCACTCAGAGGACCGTGAGACGTTTCCAGATCCAGCTGGTCCCATGCAGGGCTGAGCAGAAACAGAACTGGTCAGAAATCACCACAGATAATAGTGGCGTCTTGACTCTTTTACAAACTGTGAAGCCTTCAGATGGAGCGGTGGATGATGTTTCTCAATGTGAAATGTGTCATGATTCTTGGCTGTTTTGGTTTGTGGTTTTGTTATGGGTTATTTATGGTTCATAGTTTTTGCATCATTAGTTCTTTCTGGTAGATCTATTTTTACAAGTTATTCTGGTGTTCCCCTTCCTGAATAGTTTCTGTTGTGTTTGGTTAGTCCTGGTTTAAGTCTGTCAGTTTCTCTTCCTCGTCGCTCGTCAGGTTTCTTCATGCCCATTCATGTCTAGTTTTACCGTTTATTCTTTAGCCCTGATTATTAGCTTTTCCCTTCAGATTATTCCTGCCATGTTTTTGTGTGTTTCTTTTATTCATACTCAGTAGTTTTATGTGTGGTATTTAGGTTTGCTGTTCACTTCTTGGTCTGGTAAACTATGTGTTAAGCTTCATGTGTGTTTGTATTTATTTTTCTTAGATTGCTGTCGGGCCTGTTTCTCATTTTAGTTCCAGCATGTCAAGTCGTTTAAAGCATGCTTTTTTTCTTCTTTTTTTTTACAAAATAAATCAATCTAATGTCACACTTCACTGCTTGTCTGGAATTTGGCTTTCAAACAGCCACCATGACGCATATGTTTCACATTCCAGCAGCACAACATCTTTGTTTTGTGCTATAAATGAACATGTTCATACATCATACATGTAAGAACGTTAAAAAATGTGTGTTTTAGCATGAGAAATAGACATATCAGTTCGAACAACTGAGATATTGTTCAAACGTGAAAGGAATTTTTTGATAATGCAACATGAATACCATCGTGAAAGCAGTACAATTTTTATAATGTAGCATGAAAACCTGTTATTCTCTGCTGCTATGGTGGCGGCTCCACGCTTTCACTGAATTTAGTTAAAATCAATTGAACCAAATTAAGGTAATACTTCATTTATATATATATATATATATAGCACATTTTCAACAACAAGGCAATTCAAAGCTTTACATGAATTACAGGGTGGGTCATAAGTTTCCATACATAGGAGAATATAAAATGGAAATGTCTTTTATACTTCAGATACCCAAGAAGAGCTGTTTGATGAAAGAGCAAAGAATTGAAATGATACTGATGGCATGATGGGGAAGCAGTCGCGTGGCTGCATGAAACTGTAACAGAAAACATGGAACGAGCGTCACACACACGACACTGTGTGTTTAATTGAACACACAGTTAATCAGCCACGAAGCGGCCCACGACGTGCTGCGGTTACACAGTCTCACAAAAATAAAAACGGTTGTCCAATATAAAATGTTTATTTTTTCTATGTATGGAAACTTATGACCCACCCTGTCGATGGAAAATACAAACAAAACAACAAACCAAAAGAAAGACAGAAAAGTAAAAGCAGAAAGTACATATTGGTTCCCCATGTTTAATAAGGATAAGTCGCCCGTTGGGGTCTCTGGATTCTTGACATGATAAAATTAGATGTTGGTTCTCCATGTTTGATTCTATAAGGTAGATAGCACTTTCTAAGTTTGCTCTCCATTTGCAATCTAACAGGAGTTTCTTGAGGTCTTGCTCTGATATCAAAGTTTAATGCTAAATGTTGATCTAAGGTAAGGTGAGCAGTTTCTGCAGATAAATTAACAGACGTTTCTCTGCATTCTAAATTTGTTCTAACGAATTAAGTGAAACTGATTAAACTAAACCGACTGGATTGCATTAAGGAGGAGCAACATGTGCTCAAAAATAAATTGTGGTGTTTTAAGTTACCAAAGGGGAAACTTTGGATGTTCTCTCTTTGGTGTTTAACCAGAAGCACATGCTTTGATTCTGGCATGTTATTGTCGTGTTATTGTCATGTCTGCTGTAGCATTACTAAATGAACGCTCATTACTTCACCCTGTAGCATGTAGTTGGAGGGTGTAGGCTTTGATTAAAGATCCCGTTATGGCTGACACACATTCTCAGAGGTGGCATGGCACGTGCAAACACATGCAAACACACACACACCCACACACACTCACAAAGTTGGCCGACAGCTCTCACAGTAGATGACAGGGCCCCGGTTACAGTAATAACCCTCCTGCTATCTCACGCCCATGCGTCTGGAGCGCGGACTGTAAATCTCTCTCTATTATTGTTTTAATATCGCTAATGTTAGCATTAGCCAAGTGGTAAAGCTGTCAGACATCAAACAACTGAAACATCTGAGCAATACTGGGGTGAAGACAGAGGGCGGGGGCCCAGCTTGTAAAAATAGCAGGGCATGCTGATTCAGCAGAACGTGCTTTCGGTTGTCCACGGGTGTTTGACGTGTGTGGGCACAATTTTATACGCTGATACACGGCTGAAATTGTGTAATAGCGTCGAGATTTCGGTGTGTAAAAGTGTGCAGAACCCCATCCCCCCCGCGTTCCCCCAAGCTGCTCGGTAAACCTGACTTCTCACAGCTCAATTTCCCCCAAACCACAAAGCCATATAAAACTAAGCACCCATTTTTAGCTAATGAGTCCATACTAATGCCTCATGGGCAGCTTATGGGGGGAAAACACCGTGATATATTTTCCAGCACATAACTTTGTTTTTCTGAATCAACAGCTCCACCTCTTCACTCAGCCACAGGGAGAGGAGTGTGAAATAATGTCTGATGGAGATGAAGCATCATAAAACCAGAACAGACATGAATGCAGTTCTGTTCGCCGTGCGTTCTGCAGGGAGCTCTCGCGCACAAAAACACGAAAACCTGTCGGCGAGGGTAAAAAGCGCGCGTCCTGTTTCCTGTTAACGAGAGTGTTTGCTTCTTACCGCCATCGCCACGGGCGAGGAGCAGACACAGGCAAGAAGGGCTGTTCAATTTGAAATCAGCTATTAGGCTCTAAATGACACAAATGACTGATTGGAGGGATTTAAATAGCATTTTTTATGAAGTTTCTCAAATGATGGTGTTTTTTTTTTTTTTTTGGTGGAAATTTAAGAGAAGAGTCCCACTGCTGTAAAAACCTCCAGTCTAGTTGAACACCATTATTGGAAAGACCTGCTTGTAAATGAAAATGGCTGTCTTGCATTTACAGGGATGAATTTCTCATCACAGTGCAGGCATGGTGTATTCAATGTGGGACCATGTTTTCAAACGATGAACGATTTTTATAAGACAGAACACAAAAGTTTTTATCCTGCTGCTGGAGGAGCAGAATAGTTTGCGTAAGACGTTTGAATCCCATGATTATTTAATCACTTTGAAATCTGCTAAAATTAGCTGTGTTTCCTCTGACTATCAGTGCACAAATTAATATTTTGAAAACAGAAATACTCAATGCAAACAAGCCATATTAAAAAAAAAATTGTTTGATAAGAAGTTTCAGTGCAGGAATGAAGTGGGGTTTTCTGGTAGGGTGGCTGTATTGGAAGTGGTTTATTTCACAAAACTGCGATGGAAACAATTTTTTCACATCACAAGAGTAGCATGATAACAACCGGATGTTACCACTGGAGTAAACCATGAAGAAGAGATTGACAGGAAGTGGTCAGAGGATGACGGCATGGCATGTTTCTTTAACGTCTCGTTGCTTGAACAAACTTATTTTAACTCGGTTTTTTATTTAATGGAAACACCACAATTGTAAAATTGTATTATTATTATTTTACTTTATTTTATTTTTTATTTTCTTTGGCAGTAGCAGAACATTGACAAAGTTTTACACACATTTAGATTGAAAATGCAGCCATAGAGAAATATGCAGAAAAGCAGTCCAGCAGACAGGTTTCTGTGCAGAATGTGAAAGTCAGTTCTTATCCCTGTAGTTTTATAATGTAGTTTCATTTTTCGCAAAAAGAATAAAGGCGTTTCGTGCTTATAATCATTGGTTTCTGGTATTTCATAGAACAAAACACATCACAAGTGTCAGTTGTCTGAAATTTTAAAAATAAATTTTGTTAATGAATCCCTTTCTAATGTGAATTATTTCTGCTGTGCTCTATGACGTCGCGCTTCGTTCTCAGCCCTGACCCAGTTAAACTCCGGGTTATATTTCTGATCACCGCTGTGTTTCCTTCAGCTCTCCGTGTTCAGTTATCTTCCCTCTGTGTTTCTTCTTCTGTTTACAAACTCTCTGTGTCTCCAGCCGCTCTGTGTCCTCCACAGATGTTCCACATTCACTTAATTAGCCTCACCTGTTTCCAACGTACTAATCAAATCCCAATATTTACGCTCCTGTTTTTCTTTCTCAGTCATTGTCACGTTTGAATGTTTACTTTGTTTCTGCTCCTGCTTTCTGTGAGTCCCCATGTGGTTTTTTTCTCCTTCTTATTTGGATTTTCTAGGAGCAAATGTTCCTCGCCGTAAACCTGTCAGTACTCATTAAAGTACTGTAATATGTCCGCTGCTGCATTTTAGGTCACACACACGTCAAAACATAACATTAGCTTGTTATGCTTACTGCACAGTATGCATTTATACCAGAGAGAAATAAATAAAGACAAACTTACAAAGTGTAACATTCTGTATAATGACCATTTTCAGTGGCGACTGAATTTTGCGAGTGTCTGTCCTACAGTTTTGTTCCTGTCTGCTGTCATCTGATTTACTGTTAAACTCAGATGAAGTCATTATGGCGGGGGATTTTACCATTACTGAAAGTGATAGCCTAAATGTGGCCTTGAATGCTATCTGTGACTCAACTGGCTTCACTCAAAGTATCCACAGTCCTGCCCTCTCTTGTCGTCATACTAGAGTGAAGACCTTGTGCTGACAATATGGGATTGAGAGTGAAAAAATAACAGCACCTCTCCACAAATTTGTCCTGTCCAACCTCTCACTTTATGTTACCTGAGTTCACCAAGTCAGAGTAAATGTCCTTATGGTCGATATTTTTCAAACAAATGGTGTAACAAACTCTGTCCCATTTCTTAATTTGTTCTCTGTCTCTGGCCCTTCACAATCTGGTGTTCTTGTTCATAGATTCCAGCTTCCTCCTGAGCTGCGTATCGCTGTGAGCGCATTTTGAGTGGTCACAATGATTGGAAAAGTACTAAATTTAACACATAGACCATTTAGGCCATGGACTAGCGACAAGGAGGTTTGTGCCTCCAGAGATGTGGACTTTACCAGAGTTGTCAAACTTACACAGTCATCGACTCTCAGCAGTAACGATTCCATGGAATCCTCCTTAAATAAAATTGATTATATGATAAATCTAATTGTTGGCAGCACTGAATGTTCATCTAATTCAGTGCATCTAAGTCAGACAGTCCAAACTCAGTCCTGACATGAGTTTGGACTGTCTAAGTCGGTTTTGCTTTCTGAGTCATCAAACATATTAACTTCATTTTAAGCTTCAGCTCACATGTTGAGCCAGCATATTAATAGCCCCCACTATAGATGTGAAGCATGCACCTTTCCAAGAGGTTTCTTAAGTAAAGGTAGCTATAATTAAACCTTTTTCTTAAGAAACCTTCTCTTGATCAAGATGACTTAATAAATTTCAGACCAATGTCTATTGTTCCTTTGTGATCTAAAGTCCTTACAACCTGATGATCTGTTTGAGGAGATCCAATCAGAATTCAGTTCATCATAGCACTAAATCAGTAGTTCTGAAATTTACAAAAGATATTCTCTTAACCCCAAATTATGGACTTTTGTCTATTCTGGTTGCTGCTTTTGACCATCATGTTCTCTTAGAAAGTCTTGAAGATGTTGTAGGAATGCAGGGAGCAGCACTAGGCTGGTTGAAATCCTGCCTGCTGGTTGCGTAAGGAGTGCCACAGAGCTCTGTGCTTGGACCCAATTTGTTTTACTATATGCTTCCAACTGGAAAAATCATCACAGACAAATGAGATATTGCTGACTATCATCAGCATAACAGTGCACATAGGTCCTGATGAATCCAATCTGTTAGGTGTATTACAGGCAAGTCTTGAAGGCATAAAAATCTCAAAAGCTCTAAACTTAAACCAATATAACAGAATAAATACAAAAAATAGTTTTTTTCAATGAAAATTTCACTTATTATGGAAACAAATCTCTACAAATCAATCTTCCTCTATAATCATCCCTTACATTTATTTATAAATGAACTGATTAAACACTTTTTCTAGTAGCCACATACAGGCCTGATTACTTAAAAAAAAAATCACCTCAGTGCTACATGTTTGTCAATAAAAAGCAGGCTAAGTGATTAAAAAGAGACACACAATGCCTCAATCTAAAGGGAACTGAAAAACAGATGAGATATCTTGTCATTGCCATTTATTAGTCTGGATTGTGTTGTATTGGATTGAGTCATCCACCTAAAAAAAAACCCAGAACAACATCTGAACCGCTGCAGGACTCGCTTGTTTGAGCGGAGTGGTCAGAGACCGGGGAAACCTTCTATCATTGATGTAGTCATGAACTATGTTCTCAACCAAAAACAATTCCTTAGATCTCAACATGCGTTCTAAAACAGCCTGCTGGATCAACACCAGCAGATCTCTCTCTATAGTGTCCCTACATGTTGCCTCAGCATCTGAGATCTGACTTCATGCTTGTTTTGTTGGAATGCTCGGGTTTAAAGGATGGCCACCCACATTGGGAAGAGCGAAGAGGTTTTTCATCATTTTAATATTCATGATTTGCATTTCCCATAAAGTCACATGGACCATGCCCTGCAGAAAACCATAAATTCGCCGTCTGCCATAGATTCTGTCACCAATATACTGTGGAAAGCTAGACTAATGTTTCGAGTACATATTGTCTGTTGAGGTTTGACTCTTGGGTCTATTTGTTTCAGTGTGTGTGTGTGTGTGTGTGTGTGTGCGTGTGCGTGTGTGTGTGTGTGTGTGCGTGTGTGTGTGTGTGTGTGTGTGTGTGTGTGTGTGTGTGTGTGTGTGTGTGTGTGTGTGCGGGTGTGTGTACGTGTGTGTGTGTGTGTGTGTGTGTGTGTGTGTGTGCGTGTGTGTGTGTTTGGGTGGGTTTCCAGTGGACGCCAAGCTTTCCATAATGTTTACTGACACAACACATTTTAATGGTTTCTGCTGAGTGCCAACAATTGAGAAATCAAGTCACATAAAAACAGTGGCGCACTGAAGTCCATTGTTTATACTCTTAGTCCAAGCTATGTAAGTCTGAAACAGAGTAGCCCTATGGACACCGCAGCTCGGTTGTTTCTCTTACAAAACTCTGTTACTCAAAAAAAAAAAAAAAAAACCTTGTTCAAAAGTCACCTATTCCAGAAATTTCTGCTGCTGCTTCCCCGTCAATCAGTTCTTTCGGCCATCTCATCTGAAACATTGTCATATTTATGTCATATTTCCAAGCCCAAACCATCTCCGACCATATCCTGGTGAACACCCAGGAGAGGACAACAGAGGGCTCGTTGGTTCTAATATTTCTCTCCGAGGGACTGAGTGATCCTAACAGCTCACACACATCACAGTGAAGTAATAAAATCCTATTTATCCTATCATTATTCCCAGCCGCCTTTGCGCTTTTTCTTTTTTTTCCTTTTCTGCACCAGTCCAAATGTCTGCTGCGAGTTAGCGGGCCGGGGCTGCAGCAGCAGTGGGCGGCTTCTCTACACAACTTGTATCTCTGTTACGAACTGGTGGACTGCTCTGACCGGAGGGGCAGGGAAGCGAAGGAACAGTGTGACTTCACTCGTTTGGCTGGAATACAGCAGGATTTTCTCTGAGAGATCACAGAGCAGCTAATCACAGAGCTCTCACCAACAGGCTGCAGAGTGTGGAAGATCTTGAAAAAGTATTTACGGCCCAGTTCACATTACAACCTCAACCCATCTTGTTTCATTATTTTAACTTTAAAAAAAAAATAAAACTAGTTATTCAAAACTAAAAAAAGTACAGAAAACTGAAATTGAGAAAACATTTTTGTTCACTGACGTAAATAAAAACTGAATAGTCAATTGGTAGGGGAAAACTCTCTGGTACTAACATTGTGCATTTATAACACTAACAGGGAATTATAGATGTAATATTCTTTGCTTTTGTGAATCTATTTATTGGCTTCTTAATCTGATGACAGTTTCCATCAGGTGCTGGGAGAAGCCCCCAGTCAGCTGGTTGTTCAGCGATAACTGAATCCATTTTTTGGGGGAAATTCTATTTTCTGTTGACTTTTCATTACCCAACAATAACGTGTTACAATAACGTTACAATACCTGGAACTTTTTGAATTCTGCCCCTCAAAATGAACCAAAGTATGAAAGAAGTAAAACCACTATAACTGATAAAAACTAAAGTAAAGCTAAAAATGAGCAAATACTTTTAAAAACTAAGTAAAGTTAACTGAATTTGATAAACAAAAACACACAATGAGATAAAACTAAACTATACATATGCATAAAAAAAATAACCAAACGATTATCATCCTTGTGTCTACCACATGAAATTCCAGCAAAATACACTGATGTTTGTGGCTAAAAAAATCAAGAGAGAGAAAAAATCAGTGGGGGATAAATATTTCTGCAGTGTCTCCATTTTCCTGTGCGGTTCAATCGTTGTAAAAACCACACACTTAAACCAATGCTACAAAAGCAGGATTTTATTCAAACTTACACAAACATAAATAATAAAACGGGTTGTGGAAAAACAATCAATGAAGCTCTTACAGGTATGCTACAATCTTGTAGAACAATAATAAATCCATGTTGCTTTTTGGCTAGGTACGTACACAGAATTGTCAAAAAAATAAAAATAAAAAAAATCAAGATACATAAATATATAATTTGAAATAAAGCCCCTGTGTTTTACAAACAAAAAGTGTGTCTAATGTTAACTTTAAGTGCTGCATAATGAATGTCAGACAGACAGAAAAAAAATGTACATGATTTTACAGTGGATAGATCACTTTAACGATGACCTGTCCCTGTACCTCTATAGCTAATAAATAAATATTAAATGCATATTCCCATTTACCTCGAGTTAGAGTTAAATGAAAAATTTAAATTTAAGTTAAAAGCTGAACCAAACTCAGTTTGGCTCCCCTTATTAAGGACAAGTCCATTCATGTCCTTTTACAGTCAGACAGTCCAGCTATCTTCATCGCTTCTTGGTCGTCACAATTAAAACAAGCAGGTGTCATTTCCTCTTTGGTTTTAATGACATTGTCAGGTTATTGCAGTTGATGGCAACATTAGAAAACTGGATGAGTCTTTTGGAGGACACATTGGTTTTGTTCAGGTTGGTTTGGATTTTTTGAGGTAAGGTGTGCGAAGTCATTATTAGTAACAATGCTCTTAACTACAGGAGACGGTTGTCGTGGCGCGTGAGTTTGATGGAAAGTAACTAAATCCCTTCATTAGGGCTGGACAATAAAATCAATAACAAAATATATTGTGATGGACATGTGATCAATATCAATGGATAATACGTCTGATAGAATATTCAATATATAGAATATACACTGAACTCCGATCCAGAACCAAACAGCATTCTGGGGGATGTAGGCAGAGGAGAAAGCATTCGATGCTCAACAGGTGGGTGGCATAAACCAACTAACTCGCTCTTTGGTTACCTAGCAACAACTTGTTGAGTAACTAGTGCAGCAGCAGTTTAAGGTGTTAAAACTGTGGATAAAACAGGAAAGGTCACACCACCGGTTTGACAACATTTCAGATATTTTAAACTAAAAAAATTAATAAATAATTATTGATATCGACCGATATCATCCAGCCCCGTCCTCTAGTGGTGGAAGCTAACAAGCTAGTCAATCTGTTTTCGCTAACATAGGCGTTTAAATCAGCTCAAGCAGTTGTTCAGTAGGACAGAAGCAGTTGTTGGGTCTGTCGTTGTTTTGTCCAACTGATCAACCTCCATGTTCCTCATCGGAGTCACAGCTGGGCGTATGAATCCACCAGATTCACCTCTTCAGCTGTGCAAACACAGAATGCTAACATGTTGTCCAGGTCTCATGCTTTCACAATTATCCCAGCAGACTCACAGTCAGCCGCTTCACCAAACCGTGTACATCTGACTTATTAGCTTCCACCACATAGAGGACGTACTTGTTTTTCCAAGAGTTAAATGTTTCTACAACCGATGAGAGAGACATTACTGATAATCAATCACTTTAAAGAGCCTCACTTCAATACTGTGGTCTAACCTATGAAGGCTTTCATTCCAACATTGAGAAAGTAAGCACAACATAAGAGTGTTATCACCTGACTGCTCATTTCTAATTGAACCAATGTGTGTTAATGTGAGGATGCCTTTTTCAAACCACCTAAAACGTTTAGGGAAACATTCATGCGCTCACTGCTGTGTCTGAGACACTGATAACTCTCTACCCCAGTGTTGTTCTGGACGTTTTGCCCAACACTGAGCACCGAAAAATCCTTTCTGCCTCGAAGCTCATTTCCTTTGTTCCTTTGTATTACTACAACATATACGGATGCTGACTCTATGTGGGACTCTAAGCCAAAATCCATTAGCATGTAGATTGCAACACACTAAAAACGTCCTTTAAAATTCCAGTGCTGGTAAATGTTTAATCAAGAAGCTCTGTGGGAAAGTAAAAAGGTCCCGTTCTTAAACCCTTGTGTTTTTTTTTTCTTTTTTAGTTCACCTGATGAAAGTCGCCAGGGCTGTTGGATGAAAGGCAATGTGGCGTACAACCAAACACACGTGGTGGCGTAAAACATAAACCCAACTGGTTCGACAATTCAACATCACTAATCCCCTAAAGTGGTTCCATCGGATAGAAAAATGTTCAGTAGCATGTTTGCTCCACCGGTGACAAAGTTTCAGTTACCCCACTTTACAGCCCCAAAATACGTCCCTTCCGCCTCCTGGTCCAGCAGCCAAGCGTTAGACACTTCGACAAACAAGGCGTCTCCCTCTACCAGGTGGACCACGCGGCTCTGCTGGGCGCAGTACATGTTGTAACTCGTGTTGTTCCACTGCTTGGTGCTTCCCGTCTTCATCAACAACACCTTCCTGCTGTTCTGTTTGATGCTCTTATGGTAGACGTACTGGATGAGCTGGGCCTTGCTCACGTCCGGAGGGCGCGTCCTGGCCTCGCGGCCCTCCTCTGGACTGGCAATATTGTAGTAGCGGAAGCAGGTTTTCACGTAGACGTAGTAAAGGCCCGATTCCCTCACCAGCAGGTTTCCGTCGTCGTAGCTCATTTTGTGGAGGTTTCCGTGCAGATCGTCCCACTTGATGTTGATCATGCTGTAGTCCTCTGCGAGATGACAAGAACAGAAAGAGTCAGAAAAGTTTACATTCGCTTGATTCTGAAAAAAACTAGAATATTTGGTTGTTGGCAGCAAACAAGTGTTGATGGATTATGTGGTTTAGTTCTGAGAAAATCGAAGTGAGAAACATGGAGTTGATGTCGGACATTTGTAATGGAAACAGATACAGCTGATAATGAACAAGTCAATCTTCTCTATGAGAATCTCAGCAATGTTTTATGAAATATGTCTGCTTATGCCACGCAAGTTACCGAGGAAGGAAGGCTGTTCTCATTGGCCTAAAGTGGTGGTCTCAAACTGCATTCCTGAAAGCCAAAAGTCCTGCAATGTTTACATGTGACTCTTGTTCTACACACTTCAAGTAAATGGCTAACCTGCCTCACTAGCATGCAATCCAGCTTGTAATTTGACGACGTACAAACAATAATTTTCACTCTGTTTATGAGGACGGCAGCCATATTGGATATCGAATTGGAGGTTGAGTTGGTGCAGATCCTCCAAATTGGCCTTCTACACTCACGGAGAGTTCCAGATGCTTTTTCCTGGAACTCGCAAATTTGAACTTCTCAGTAAAAACAAAAACCAGAGAACAGTCATCAGTTGGAGGAAAATCGCTAAAGTAAACACGTGGATGAAAGCACTTCATAGGATTGTAAAATCATTGGGAAGTTGTTGAAAAGAAAAGAAGAAAAAAAAAGAAGAAAATTGTCCTGACCCTCAGCTCTGGGCCTCAGTGACTGATGTCATGTTACTTTTCATTTTCAACACACTTGATTTAAGTGCTTTGGCCACTTGGGCACGAACATCACACCCCCACAAGCTGACCCCTCAAGTGTTGAATGGGGTTGATGTCAGGACTGCAGGCGGGGTGTCCCATCCTAACCCACACTGTAACATCTCCGAGTGATTTGGGATGGAACCTTTTCTCAGTATCTTATCACCACCATAAGATTTGTTGCAAAGTACCAAAGTCAGAATAAAGAAAAACAAGAATCAATTTGCTAATTTACAATTAGAAAATTCAATTGGTAATTGTTTAAAAGTAGCTGTAACCTTGATGCTTATCTCTAAAATCTGACATCAAATGCATTCAATGATATCATAATCAGCTAATGCACATCCATACACTAGAACAGTTTATGGATGTTTAGGACTTGGTTTGCGGATGCTCCAAGCAAAAGAGGACAGAAATTATGTTTTTATCATCTTTACTGAAACTATAAATTTCCACTCCTGCCAGTCCAGATTTGTTGTCAAACGAATGCTGTTTCTCATGTGGATTCTTTAAGATGTAGAATGTGAGCAACTGACATTTATTGTCAGGATAGGTTATTCCTACAGCTAGTACAGTCACAATTCTCCCCCAAATGAAAGAGCAAACATACTTTGCAGTAACTGAGTGGAAAAACCTTCTAATCTAATTGTCTGAATAGGAAATAGACATGTTTTGTGGTATGAATATAATCTAACGAAACCCAAACAGATGAAATAACGAGAACATGTGGGTGGATCAGTAAGGATGCAGTTTATCTCTTTGGATATATTTAACACTAGAGGACATTCTTTTAGGACCAACAGACATCACGCTTAAGTTATTGGAGGAGTTGGTATCCGTTTTGGGTTTGACTGTGTACCTAGAGACACCCTAATGACTTTACCACACATGGACAGTGTTTGTGTATTTATCGGCAGCGCCAGTGGGGGGAGACAAAGCTTCCAGACTGTAGATTTACTACAAAAGGTCAAAGGAGACATGTTGCATCAGCTTGACTCACTCTTAGTGAACTCCTGAGGTGCTCTGATTGGTAGATGGGCGGACGGGGTTGTGGCATCTTTGGGAGATTTGCACCTGCCTTTTTTTCTTGGGTCTTTCAGGGCATGCACCACCGGTTCACTCTGTAGAGAAAAACAAAGGCTAGTTCAGCAAACATCGACTCGTAAACCAAATGGTCAAAAACCATCAGCAGTCGTCTGCTTTGCGTGCATGCCAGCACGTCCGTTTGTGTGTGTTTGATTACAATTGAAGTTTGTAATTTGAAGACCTACAATTACAAGAAGCCTTTTCCTTAAGCAACAAAAAGATTTGGACATAACCTACCACAGCTTAGCTCTGCTTTCACTCTAAATGACAGGCTGCTTGTAATGGCTCCGAGTGGTAGTATACGCAGACGTTAAGCATAGGGGCGTCTATGGACTGTGTCTATCATCTTCCCTCTGCTAAGTTCCTTCTATGTCCATGGCCGTACTTACAGCTGGAGGCCCCCATGATGAGGGGAACATCTCAGAGAGGCTGAGCGTCTCCCAGATTTGGCATAAACCGTATTTGGACTGAGCCGGGTTGTCTTCAGGCAAGACCGAGCATATACACTCGACGAAAACATGGTTTCCATGCAAGTAAACACTTACAGCGCCGGAGCTGCCAAGTCTCCTACACTTCTGGCAAGAGATTAACACATCAGGCTGAAGTGTTGTTTTCTGCTTCTACCTACATGATTGAGTTTACCCAAGAGACCGCGAGCGCAAGCGAAACGGGATTCCTAACAGTCTCCCGCTTTGACGCATTTCTTCACATTTGCAAAGATTTGCAGAAGCAAAATCCATGTGAAGAATTTGCAGTGATTGACAGATAGGGTTGTTATTACATCCCTAAAGATGTTTAAACTTGTTTTATGGGCTGAGGGTAGTTTCCTTCAAACCAGTAATTTCAGGAATCCTGGCACTGTTATCTCACCATAACTCAGTCATTATTGAAAAAATGGGATGGAATGGAAAGTGTAGATGAAAGGATTAGTGCTTTTTAAGCACTTGGAAACCACACACACAGGCAGTCAGTCAGTCAGTCAGTCCAAAAACAGCTCAAAGAAACACTGTTAACATGGGTTTTGCAACAATGCAATGAGTTAATGTTTCTCTTAGCATTTTGTTCACAAGTCCACACAAACTGCACGGAGTTCAATTTAAGATTAGCGCTGTCATCCAAAAACAATTTGCTACACAAACATTTTTACAGAGCAGCGACTTGGAATGTGACGGGACGAAGAATCTAGCCAAGCTTAAGGAATAGCTGCTTCTCCCTGGAACCTTAATTGTAGGATCCGTCCTAATTTGTGGTGAGGTAACAAATATATAGTGCCTTGCTCAAGAATTCGCATTTTCTAAAGTTGCAACTGGAAACCTCAGTATACTTTATAGGATATTGTTTGAACAAGCGCAGAGTGTGGCATGCATTTGTATATAGTCGGCTTGAGTTACTGTTTTGTAGAAGCTCCATTCACTGCAGCTACAGGCGGGGGGCGTGTCTGGAAGGGTGGCATACTAAAGTTAGAATTTTATCTGAATTCCCTGCTGTCTCAGAGAGCAATGAACTGCATGCCAAAATCTGAAGCTAAGAAACAGGGGCGGGGGAACTATTTTGTATCTTATATAAATTGGTCTTCAGTCTGAATCTGGAATGCTGATATCTGGTTGGCAGCTGTAGATTGGCTGACCAATCAGCAGGGCAGCCGGTACACAGCTACAGACCAAAATGTTTGCACCTTCTTCTTTTTTTCAAAATAGGTCATTATTTATGAACATTATTTCTCTATTACATTTAGGTGGACTTTGACTGGGCCATTCTAACATGTGAATATTTCCCATTCCATTCCATTCTGGCTGTTTTTTAGCATTTAGCTACATCCATCTTCCCATACACACTGCCAATCTCTGCTTTCTCTCCAAAGACGCTTCACTTTTCTTTTGTTGATGTTTGTTTAGTTTTGCCAAACCAACACATAGTCAACAAATTATGCACAAGAAATGCCCGAGCCGCTCCTCTCTCCAGCTCCTCCAGAGTTCCTTCTGACGGCCATGTCTTTATACTGCCCCTGAATTTTGAAAAGCGAGTAGCGAGTCGCACAATTGCGATCCCAAAGCTACATAAGATCCCAAACAAAACACGTTGCTGTTGATGGTTGTAACTTGACTTAAAGCAAAAAGGGCTCCAGCAACAATGAGACTTTTTGCAAGGCACTGTTCTTTTCCCTTGTGAGTGGAAGAGGAACCCTCTCCCCAGGACTCTGCGCCCGGCTACGGCTGACTTGGTCGCAACATGCTTCGTCCTGGATCACCGCAGTGCACGCAGACTTCAACTCAGCCTTTTAACTGCTCACCACATACATCACTCAACATGTCTATTATGTTGACGAGTGGTTTCAGAGATCCTGCTCGAGAACAAAAGTCCTCTCACTCAAGAGCTCGGCCACCAAAGCGGACCGTCTCTTTATGTGTTTCACAACGTAGTGGACGTCTTCCACAGATCTCCGCACATTATAAACACTCAGATCATGAGCTGTGGCTGATTCACGGCCCTGCGATCTCACCACCGACCACAGGCCTGCATATCGCGTCTCCCTCCAGCCGACGGCCGTTCTCGGAGGCACTGCTGTCAAACAAAATCCCTTCGGCGCTGACCCCCAGCTCAACGTGGTGAGGGTCAAGTGTCAACCTGATGCATCATAAAGCCCAGAACAATCTCTTCCTGTACTCTTTGGGGAAAACAAAAACCGAGTTCCTCAGTCCAAGACAGGGTGGGTGGTTCATCTCAGGACTCCACCAGGACACTAACCCTCACGGTACCCCTAGCCCACTAACCTTTAACCCTTACCAGGGATAACCCAGGGCAAACAAACATGGAATTCCATGGGACTTTAAAGCATCATGGAAAACAAATGCAGAAAGCAAAGATCGTTTTATGTTCTTTTGCTTTCTCAATAGGCTTTGCTTTGGGTTGGTAAAAGCCCATGCCAAGAAAGGGCAGCACCGTCCAACAGTTTGAGAAAAGGAGAAAAAAAAGTGACTTCAGCAATTACGAATTCAACATCTGATGCTCAAAATGACTTCCAAGGAAACATTGCAACCGCTGACGCCAACCAGCAAGAGGGCTGCAAACTTACTGTCCAGCGCACAGCAAAAGGGAAGCCGACGGAGTCGAAGTCGAGAAAAAAAAATCTGAAGTGAGAAGCCCTTTTTTTATTGTCTCTGGAGGTGTTTGTGTTCCTGCGGTCTGACCTCGCTCCAGCCCTGCACAACCAGCTGGGGGTTTTGTGCTTGGCTTCACAGGAAATACACCCGTGGGAAAATCATGACTCCAAAAAACTGCTGATGCTAATTCGACTCCTTTAAAAACACACCGGCGCGAGTAAATACGCTCTACTTCCTCCTTGGACGGTGACAAGAAATACCTGGTGTGCTTCAGATCACTGTCGGAGCTAAATCCGCCTTTGGGATGTTGTGTTTGGCTCACAAAATGATCCTTGAAGCATTCCAAGATGCCAGCTGTTGTTCCAGGAACATTTATAGTAGAACACCAGCAGGCATCTGCATATGTGATGCAGTGCAATCATGAACCGCAACGTATTTTACTGGACTTTCATGTGAAAAGCCAATGTGGAAAAACAGAGCAGAACTCCATAGTTTTCTATGGATAAGCCTGTGACGATCACAAATTTTGCTGGACAATAAACCGTCCCAGTAGTTACTGCGATAAACTGTAATATTGTTGTTTTGAGACCATTCTCAAGTAATGGGAAACTTATGCAAGTTAGACGAAAAAACATTAATTTAATACGGAACACTTAACACTGGAACTGAAAGATGTTTCAAACATCCAAACAAAAACAATACATAAAACAGAAATAAAAACCACACCCAACAGAAACCATCAATAAAACGGACTATGAAGTCTCTGTAAACAAAGTGGCCCTTCACAAAATTAACTTCTGGACTTGGACTGGGCCATTGTAGCTAAGTTTGATCTAAACCATCCAATTGAGGCAACCTTGTTGTTCTTTGGGAGATCGACTTCCACAAATCGTATGTTGGACCCAAATATGACTTTCTTTCAAAAACAGCTTCCAAAGAACTAAAATGTACAACAAAAAGTTGTCCTGTGAACCGACTCAACCAGCTGAGCTGGGGGTTTCTCCTCCACAGTTGCCATCTTGTCTGCTTCTCTGATCAACGCTCTCTTTCCCCAATCTTTAGGTTTAGGTGGAAGGTCATGTCTCAGTCGGTCCGTCCTCTCTCCGCGACCAGATGATGGACTGAACTGAGTTGTGTGAGATGTTCACAGTCTGGGATGTCGATTTTCTGACCTACCCTCGCTTTAAGCTTCCCTACCACATCCTCCCTAACCCGACTGCCGTGACCCTCCATCTGCACGCCGCTTAGTTCTCTACAGAACCTCTGAGGCCAGAAACAGAACGCGTTAAATCACAAACGCGATCGGATATTATTCATGACTTATTCCAGAAAAGGGCTTGAAGACTGTGTATCTTTTGTTCTACCTCTTTGCGGTTACCCAAGAAAATATATTGAAGTTTGTGTTTGTAACAGAGCAGCGTGTGATAGATGATGGCCAAAAGAGAAAAATGTTAGAGGAAGTTAGCCTGACTCACCTCCATCTCCAGGGAAGGACGGGAAGACGGTGACAGGTCCACCTGCAGAGAGACAGAGAGAGGAGAGGGGAGGGACAGGTTAGGACGGTGATGGCCTCTCCAACAGAAAGGTGTCAGAAGAAGACAATATGTCAAAAAGCTTTGTGTGTGTCGGTGTGTGTGAGGGGGAGGTTAAGTCGTTTTCCACATGTTTCTCTGCTTTCCGCTGCAACAAGCAAAATCAAATCCGCACAGGAACGGCGTTCCAGTCAGAGTCAGAGGGTCTCGTTTGAACCCGCTTTAATCCCCCCCACCACCGTCAGGAAGCTCCGCAGGTGGAGGTCTTGCTTCTGAGCTCTGAACAAACAAGCTCAGTTCAAACCTGCATCACAATCTAGAAACACCTTCCTAGACCTTCATCCTCCTTTCCCTCCCATCCCTCCTTGGTTTTAAAGGCTCTAGCCCCCCCAGATACCCGGATAGCCCACCAGAACACTGGAGCCAATTTGTCAGGGGGCACCAGACGCTCCCCAGGTGATCCTGACAGAGCGGACATGCGGTCTGCTCCCTCTGCTTGTTCTGACATGACAATTATACAACGGCAAGACCGCTGTGCAGCGACAAAGAGACAGCTGAGCCAGAACTTGATGAACAGCTATTTTTGAAGCATTTGTACCCTAGAATAAGGATTCTGCATTCCTTACACGAGCCAATAATGTTAGAAAAAAAACACTTGAACTCGGTCAGACCTCTGGAAAAAACAGCTCTGCTTATCCTTCGAAGTTTACAACTCGTGACTCATAAGTGGCCATTGGACGCCGCTGATGGCATGTAAACATGAGAACCGACAGGCTCAAGTGAAAACATCTGCGCTCTGCAAACAAGGCGAGGAGACGCGGGACGCCTGCTGGAGATGTCATCTCGAGGGGCCCGGGGCCAACACGCGCCGCTCCCTGCGGACGCTCGCTTCGCTTCGAGGGGCTCGCGCGGCGCTATCGGGCAACTCGGTGTGCGCGTGCAGAGAGGCGCAGAAAGCGGCATGTTGCTGTGCGCTCCCTGCACAGCGGCGGGCTGCTGCACTTCTGAGAGAAAACACCGCCCGCTCAGCTTATCGCTCACTTTATGGCGCTCTGGGGAGTTTATTGCGCAAATAGCCCAGGACTATCTGAACTTGCTCGTTGGCAAATGTTTTGAAGAATAGTTCTCTCTCTCTGTCTCTCTCTCTTTTATTTATTTTTTTTTCGCTTTTCTTGTTCTTTTGCAGAGCCCGATCGCAATCGCCAAGCGTGACGCTCCAAAGCTCCTACCTCGTGCAGGTAACCGGTCAGGTGCAACAAGATCGCGACGCTGGAGGCCACCTGAAGTATTCCCATAACAGCCAGGGTCCCGATGAACAGCGAGCGGTAGGTCGGCTCCGAGCTCGGGACCGGCGGGAAGCGCTGCTGCCCGGCCTCGATGTCCATGGCGTTCCGCAGGTAGGCCCGGTACTCGCTGCTGTGCGTAGCTGCCATGGCGCGCGGCTCCGTCTGCTCTCTGCTTCTGCGACTAAAGCCCCGGGGACGAGCTGCCAGACTCAGAGCGCAGGAAGGAAACAAGAGTCAGCGAAGAGTCCCTGCGCGTCTGCCAGCGGAGGGGCGGAGGGGAGGGCTAAAGGCAGAGCGCGCAGCCAATCACAGGGGATCCTGGCGATGGAAGCGAAACAGACCGCGAACCGGGTCGAACCTGAGTGCCGCTGCCGCTGCTGCTGCAGGTGAAGCGGGCTCTTTATGTGCGGAGGGGCCCACGCCTCTCCGCGGCGTCCACACCCCCGATGACACACACGGTCTGAGACCGAGGCTGGCAGCGGGATGGACGCGGATGGATTAAGAGGAGAAATCAGAGCCGCTTTAATCTCTGCGAGATGAATCTGTGCAGAAAACATGCGGGAAACGGCGGGCAGGTAGAGAGAGGTTCATTTAGAGTCTGATTTGGTCCTGACGTTAAAACACGCTTGTTTCCCTAACAGAAACTGATTTTCTGATTTTCGTTTTTTCTTACACCACCAGGGCCGGCACAAGTCTTTTGGGGGCCTGAAGTAGATTTTCATTTGGCCCCAAAACCAACAAATCAACACCAGAAGCTCCATAGTTATCACTCTATGTGTGTAAGATGCCTGTTATCATCAGTAATTTGTAATTAGTTTACATGAAGTGCTATTATGACTTTAGACTTTAGAGAAAATATTAAATAAAGTGGATTTAGAAATGCAGTGAGTTGTCTGAGTTATCATTTTCACGATGTGAACAGAACATTACCTGATAAACTAAATGTACAGAAAACAAGTTCGATATGTTTCATTTCCCCAACAGTGGCAGCAGCCAACAGCAGGGAGATATTGTTGTTACACATTGTTTGTGTAACAAAATTAAAAATGACATAAAAATAGTTTTTCCTGTATAAAAGGATTGAGTGATGCATATATAAAGCATGGTGCTCTTGGGTGCCCCCTGCTGTGGGGGCCCTTAGCATGCCTTGGGCCAATTCTCAGTGCCACATTTAGCAACTTTAATAATTTTTATGTAACTACATTATTTATTTTTGCTTTTCTTCATTTGAATTATTATTTCTATTATATTCTAATAGTAAAATTAACATAATAAATGTTCCTTCTGTATTCCATCTACAATAGTCTACTGTCTTCTCTGCTTTTCATTCTGGAAAGTTTTTATTTTTTATTTTTTTTATGACAGTACTTTAGCAAAGTGTACTTTTAAACTTTTATCCAAAGCAGGAGCAAAACAACAAAATGTTTCTGCACATCTTCCTAAATGAAGTGGGGGGCAGAGAAAGATCAATGCATCTTTCATTTAGTCAGAGTTGAGAATCTATGATACAAAAATGAAATTAAACTTCAAAAGGGAATCTGAAACTAAGGTATCAGTATTACTAGACTCGTATTGACCTGATATTGACTTGGTATCAACACTGTGGATATTTTGGATTGAGCCGCCAGCCTGTACTGGCTGCTGGAAAAGGAAAAGCCTGCAAGGTCGATAAAATTGAACAGCTGGACAAAGCAGAAAGACAAACAAATTGCCAGTTGTTGCATTTGTTGGCACCAAGGCTGACAAAACCAGTTTGCTGGGACATAGCGCTGGGTTGCTTTGAAATATGTCATTCTCTTGGTCCTTGAAAATGACATATTTATGATTATTAGTTCAGATAAATTATTTTATAAGAAAAAACACTTGTGTGTAAAGTCTGTTACTTGTTAAGACTTTGCTGAAGTGGAGGCTAAAAGTTGGACTCCCGCTTTACTGATAAACTGAGGCCGTTTCACTTGTTTTGTTTTGTTTCTCTTTTACATAAGTCGTGGGAATCTGAGATGTTTTCTACATGCTTTAATCAAATATTTTTCCATTCGAGCTGGTGGAAAGAAAAAGAAATCCCTGGCAGGACCCAAAGCTCATTTGGAATGCAACAGCTGGGTTATGACAGCAGATCGATCTTCATAGATGAGACCGTCTTTGATTGTTTAAAAAAAGAAAAGTTTTCTGCATATGTATGACTGTGGATCAACATGGTTCATTAAAATACAGCTTTTCCTGTGGAACTGGAATGAGACTGTTTGCTTGTGAAGATAACGCTTGGTTTAAATTCAATGAGCCAAAAAGCAGAGTACGTGTGTGATGCCATCAATCTGTGGTGCATCCTGGGAGAAAAATCAGTATTTAAAGTTGTTTTTGTTTTTAAGCTTCACATCATGTTATGATGTTTCTCACGGGACGAGCAACACGAACAATCTCTGTGATTATTGCAAATAGCATGTGGTCCTATAAGGTCTAACACTCTATAGTCACCAGTTCATCAGCTCTGCAGTAAAGCATGGTGGCGACAGGGTCATGCTGTGGGGAGGCTCCACTTCAGCAAAGACAAAGACTCCGGTGAGAGTCCGGGGCAAACCTGGACCAAAACCCGTTTCTTTCTCCTAAAGACCTTTGACCCGGCTAGAGATTCACCTTCCAGCGGGACGACGACCCTAAACACACGACCAGCTGCGGAATGTTCTAGATTGAAGCAACCTCATATGACTGAGTGGAACCATTGAACACGTAGAAGTTCCTGAGAAAATCTGTGCCGAGACTCTGACTGACCGTCATCTGTTTTACAAAGAAGTCTGTGGAAAAACATGAGAGTCTGATAATGCATAAAGAACGCCGTTACTGTAATAAAGCCTGGAGGTGATGAAGGTACGGTGAGAATTTCAGCGGCAGATGGGAGGAGATGAGCAACAATTTTTATTGTGAAGTTGTGGATGTGGAGTTCATAGGAAAGCCTTCTGAGGATGACGGTGTCTGACTGACTTATCACAGAGGAAATTTCTCAGTGAAACAGGGAGAAACAGTCACTGTTCCTCACTGTGGAGTCTATTTTCTGCAATCACTGTGACTGTTTCTGAGTGCTTGTAAAAGCTGGCAGTCAGAAACAGTATGAAAAGAATACTGTATGAAAAGAATACTGTATGAAAAGAATACTGTATGAAAAGAATGCCTGCTCAGCCTTTCAATAATGTGTTCATAAATATGTAATGAACCACCATGACTCCTTCAGACTAGCCAGCAAGGATTAGCAAACACCTGGAAGAGCTACTTCTCAGTTCAATTCTGATAAAAACCTTGTTAAAGGGTCAATAGAGGAGCCGTGTCATGATGACTTCCTGTAGGCGGAGTCTCAGAAGGAGCAAAAGTTTTTAAAGCGACAGAGGCCCAATGTCAAAGTGTTAAATTACAAACTCAAACTTCATATTTAACATATACAACATTTCTATAACAAATGAAGATAAAATATTTACTTAATTGTGCTATAAAATGAGTGACTGGAAATAAGATAATATTTCTCTTTTAAACACCCAGAG
Organism: Poeciliopsis prolifica; assembly: GCF_027474105.1. NCBI lineage: Eukaryota > Metazoa > Chordata > Actinopteri > Cyprinodontiformes > Poeciliidae > Poeciliopsis > Poeciliopsis prolifica. Next base: position 1,417,625 of record NW_026562431.1, read on the forward strand.
TGAGATATTCTTCTGTAGTGAGATACAAGCAGCCAAATCTGAACTGACCTTTGCATAACGTCTAAAGAATATGTGTTAAAAACTATTGTGTGTGAATATGAATAATCTGCATCTGTTATCATTTTTTTTCTACTGGAACGGAATCTTAAGCTTCGCAGTGACAGGCTGTGACAGGCAGACATTTCAGGGAGGCCCAAGATATTTCCTTGTTTTCTAGTAATACAAGCAGCAGAAATAAAAGGGTTTAAAATATCGGCTGCTTGAATATTTTTTTCATTTAAGTTTTAATATCATTTCACCAAACAAATGAAACGGGGGGAAAGAAAATAGATGACAAGAAACCTGGAATTCCACTGTTGCACTAAGCAAAGAAACTAATGCAACCGGCGGACGTCATGCTAGACTGACTCATGACTCTGGCCACAGCTGTCGCAGACTGGGCTTCCTGTTCAATGTTTCAATGAATAATTCTTTCACAATTGACCACATGTGGATGTAAGAAACACCGCAAAGCTCGCAGGTGGCTATCAGTGATGTTACTTATCCGCCTCGTCGCGATCCCTTCCAGAGCTGCCTGGACTGAGCAAGCGATCAAGATTAAGACTCATTACTTCTGGAATTCCAGATATCAGACACTGTGGTCTGAGGCAGCAGCATGACAAACACAGATACCTGAGGCTGATATTTGGTCCTGCACTCTTTGAGAGACAATTTCTTAAGAATCCACCACTGTTTGGTTTTTATTTGCTACCACAAACTCTGGATTCATTATCTGTTCTTGTTACCCTGAAACACAGACATGACTTTTACCTCTTCTTGTCACAGTCGGTACGGCATTCACTTATAAACTGTCCCAATGAGCAAAAAAAAAAAAACATCTTCATAGCAGTTTTTTGCACAAAATTGTTAGTCTGCTCAGTTCTGCCTGTTGTGAGCTCCTTTCAGACGTTTTAGGGCCTCTGTCACTTTAAATCCAAATAAGCTGCCACTGGCCACGCCCCCTCACTTCCAACTCAACGTTTACACTTGCACAGGAAGATGGTTGCAAACAGATGCGAAATTATGCAACCATACATCTTTGAAAAGCAGAAGTGAAGCCTGCTGCACACCCAGTAAGTGCTTTCTGGACGGTATGTCAACAACAAAACACTTGTCTTTTCCAGCAGCCATTGTAAAGCGCATACCAGCTGACTGAAACAGGCTGGAGCTCCATTTGAATTGCTAGGTAACGAATTGGACTTCACCAGGATTGCTAGGTAATAGCGCAGGGTGACTTAACAATGGGAAGGTTTTTGAAATGGCGCATTCTCCAGACACCAACGAACATGAAGGTATTACCGATTAAGAGCTTTAAGAGCTTGTTCTGTTTTTAGAACCAGTGGAGAATGGATGTGTAAGAATGTGCAAAATGTGAATGTTCCTTGTTCAGGTCTCCGACTGCCATATTTTGGATGAGCTGCAGCTGCCTGATTGATCCTCTCACACACACCTGTCTAGACAGCATTCCAATAGTCGACCCAAATGAAAATAAAGGTGTGCACTCGCTCATGTGTTGTTTGTTTGCTAAAGGTCAGATCCAGAGATGGGTTGAGTCGCCAAGAAATTGTACTGGAGTTCGACCAGCACCACGTCAACTTAGTTTTTACTAAGTTGACTTTTTACTTTTCATACTGTCATGAAACGGTGGTGGTGGTGGTGAGGCAGACGCTGGAGACCCAGGTAGGTGAATGGTGAGTAATTTAATGAAAATAAGTCCACAAAAACACAGAGTCCGCGGCCAGGCAGCACGGCTGAGCGGAAGCCAGGCTCAACGCCGGTAGCAACTGGTCATACAGGCGGCTAAACACACAACAGCAGACAGAGGCAAAAGTACGACAAGGACCCGACGAGGAAACAAAGGACACAGGAGGGACTAAATACACTGAGGGTAATCAAGGGAACAAGACACACCTGGGAACAATCAAGGGGAAGACAGGACAACGAGAGAACTCAGGACACAGAAACTCAGAATTAAAACAGAAAAACACAGAACCTGACAGTACCCCCCCCTTAAAGGGGCGGCTACCAGACGCCCAAAAACAAAATCCAAAACCCAAAAACCAGGGTGGGCGGAGGGGCGACGGAAGGAGGGGTCAGAGTCCAGAAAACAAAAAACTACCCACAAAAGGTGGGCGGAAACACAAGGAGGGCCAAGAGTCCAAAACTAAACAGAAAGAGGGCAGAGGCGTCGAGGGCGGTCCGGTGGGCGTCCTCGGCGCCCGCGGCAGACCCCACAGGAGAGGTCCCGTCCTCGGCGCCCGCGGCAGTATACCCCAGAGGGAAGGTCCGGAGGGCGCCCGCGGTGCCGAGGAACACTAGGGGGCACGGGAGGAGCAC